>NC_079447.1:26993348-27298348 GCF_903798145.1 Danio aesculapii | reverse complement strand
AAATGAATATATGAGATTGAATTATTAATCAAATTGAAAATTATTTTTCATTTATTGTCTTTTATTAAGGGTGCAATAAGCAATTTTGGATGGAATATCATGTAAAATATATACAAATATATAAAACAATAATAAAAAAAAACAATAAATAAGTGATAAGTATGAAAAATAAAAATTTGAGATCGAATTATTAAATAATTAATTAAATAGAAAATAATTTTCATTCATTCTCTTTTATTAAGAGTGCAATAAGCAATTTTGGATGGAATATCATAAAAATTTATATAAAAAAATAATAATAACAAAATAAATATAAAAAAATAAAATTATGAATATGAAAAATGAACATATGAGATTGAATTCTTAAATAATTAATCAAATTGAAAATAATTTTCAGTCATTGTCTTTTATTAAGGGTGTAATTAGCACTTTTGCATGGAATATCATGTGCAAAATATCACAAAAATACATTCCACACCCTGTTCTGTGTCAGATCTAGACTTTGTGAACCACAAAAAAAGTCAAGTGGCTTATTTATATTTTTGTAGCCATTCAGATTTTGTAGTGTATTCTGAGTGTTCGCGTTTGTGGTGTTAGTGTGACGTTGTACAGAATGTACAAATAAGGTTGTTCTCAAACAAGTAATACCAAAATGACTGAAATGTCTCCAAGCGCCTCAAATTACTCCAAAGACTTAAAAACGTACCTTTCTGCACTTTATCGCAGAGCAGGAAAATCTCATCGCCTCCCTTCACACTGCCGCTATTCTTGTTCACCCGGCAGATCCGCAGCTCGGCTGTGTTCGGGGCCCCTGAAAAACGACACAAGCCAGTCAGATTGAAGATTAGAAAGTCTTAAGCAACTTGAAACACAGAGAAAATGCGCCTGAGGAAATAATCGCTCACATTCTTTGACTTTATCAGAATATCTGCAGGCACGCTTGCAAACATTGTGTCCTTACACTGAAAAAGCAGTCAAACCTGTCATGATTTAGACAGTGAGGGTGGAGATGTTTATTACTTCCTCTTTTCTCAGTTAAAGGAGATTATCAGTTTAAAATTTGGAGCATCTGCATGTTTTCAAGCTCATGTTTTTATTGCATTGTCATAAGGAAAACATGCGAATCAGCCTTTATGTGTGGATGCAAGATTTTATGACCCAAGTTTTTTTTTTAAACATATTTAGCGTCGCAAAACCGCACAAACACTCTGTGAATGCACTGCTGTTGTGCTGAACACCACCGTCACGCGAGGAAGTGTTGAAATGGACCATATTCACTTCCTGTAGTTTGGGATGTGGTCACTGTCAGCTCTCTCACATAAGCATTGCATTGCCACAAAAGATCTTCTTGCTCTCTGCTATGCTAGTAGTGACATTCTGTATGATTGCGTTGGGATTTGGGATCTGTATGATTTTTATGCCTATAAAATGGCACAGAAAACTTAGCATGTAGTAAAATGTTACTTAGCGTTAAAGTTGATAAAATTATAATGATTATATTACAACAAACAATGTATTTTTTGGACAAATAAGCAAATTAAACGCAATGCAAAAACACTGTAAGACATACATGAATAAGATACATTATATAGATACTTTAATGTAATGATATTCCTTTATAATACTTCTCTTTTTATATGTCTTTAAAATATGGAGAGTAATTTGTTGTCATTTTTCTCCCATAGTAAATTATAGAACTTTATGCATAAATACAGTTGAATTGGTTATTAATATTGTAAATACAGTCATTTTTCAATTATTCTCCAAGTGATTTTCTTCTGGATTAAATACTGTTTCTTTTAGTTTGGAAACAATTGGCTTCTGATGTGGCTACTTAACCTTCCTAGTTAACCTAATTAAGCTTTCTAATTGCACTTAAAGTTAAATACTCATCTAACCCACCGGTCCTACTGCACTGGTCCTACTGAGCTGGGATCAAACCGGCGATTCTTTGTATGGGAGTCGGTTGCTCTAACGGGGAGGCTAAAGACCATGGCCTAGAGCACCTTTTGAGGTCAGACGAGTTAGGTTTACCCGCATAGCACTTCGCTAGCTGGCCTCTGTTACACTCACCCCCTAAACCTCACTCTTATCCCGGACGAGCCACCACGTGTACCACACACCAGTCCTACTGCACCCAACCCGGTCTGAGCTAGCATCGAACCGGCGATTCTTTGTATGGGAGTCAGTTGCTCTAACAAGGAGGCTAAAGCATAGAGCATCCTTTGAGGTCAGAGGAGTGAGATTTACCTGCATAGCATTTCGCTAGCTGGCCTCTGTCACACTAGTATCTTGCTAGTTATGAAAAAAAAAGTTCCTAAAGTTCCTAGGAGTTGAAGAAAAAACTTCTCTCTGTTATTTCCGTTTTGATAGATGAAATTAGCTCAGCTTTAATCTCCAAAATGTCAGTGTGTTCGGCTGGCTCGGACATCATGCTAGGTATATTAGCATCCTCTTGATTAGCAGCGGTTTTCCCCGTGTACTTATATTTACGTAATTTGCCCGCCATATGGATTTATAAGGAATCCAGCTGTTTTATGTGAAGTAATAAAGTCTTAGACAGATGCAGCATCTCATATTTTCGATGAAAGTGCCTTTGATTTATGAGTTATATTACGTTTTTTGCAGAGCTCACCCAACTTTTACCTTACTCCATTGCCTGCTCAGTAGCGCCCCCAACTTCTCTCTGTTAAACATCATTTATTTAATTTAGCTAATAATTTTGTCTTCAACTATACATGCATATTCCCACTGAAAAAAAGCTGAACTTTACTAAAAATTGTTATAAAATGAACATCAATATTGCAGTAGAGTAAAAATACTGTATTACAAAATACTAAAGCTTTGCAAAAACCAGCAAATACACACCTTTAAATGTAGATTTAAAATATATCAAAAAGCATTTCTCCTTTTTCAGATTATAGGCACAAATTTGTAAATAGTAACGGAGCATGTCTTGTTGGGGGAGGGGTATTTCAGAGCATTTGATTGGTCAGAAGCGCTAAAGTAATAAAAATCAACGATTCTTATTGGCAGAAGTGAGAAGCTGCAAGTTTTGGATGCTAATATCTTCTATATGCAAATTGTGTCATTGTTTTGGAGCGCATTAGCTTAAAGATAACCTTAAGACAAACATAATCATACGAACACCCAGAAAAATGTGATTTTGATTTGAGGGGGTCTTTAATAGTGTGTGCCGACTCACTGTTGTCATAGATGGGGTTGGAAACGATGGGAGGCAGCATGGTGTTGTACATCCCGCTCTCATCCTGAAGGTAAATCTGGAAGCACAGACGCACCACGTTCAGATCATACTCTTCAGTCTGTAGCAGCTGCTCACGGGGAACTGTGGACACGCACACATAAAACACACAAAACCCTATTAGATACAAAAGGAATTTCGGATGTCACCTGTGTGTCAAAACACAGAGAGCCAGTCATGTGAACAAGCTGAATGAAGAGGAAAGAGGAAGAGGGAGAAGAACACGAAACAGATACAAGAATGAAAACTAATTGAGTTTGTTCAAAAATAGCTGACATGCTTGAACAACTTTTGTTCATAAAATGACTTCAATTTCATGTAGATAACGCATACGCAACATAGTCACTGACACAATGTAAAATGCAATAGATCTAGAATTAAATCCAGAATCAAACTAAATGATGGTGTCTTTGGATAAGGGAAACAAAAAGATAGACACACACAAAAAGTGTGATTGTATAATGACCTTAAAAGCATTGGGGCATAATAAACGGGATCATTTGTAACTTTAACAACGATTAATTTTATTGAATTATTGTTATTTTTTAGGGCGACGCAGTGGCGCAGTAGGTAGTGCTGTCGCCTCACAGTAAGAAAGTCGCTGGTTTGAGCCTCGGCTGGGTTGGTTGGTGTTTCTGTGTGGAGTTTGCACATTCTCCCTGCGTTCGCGTGGATTTCCTCCGGGTGCGCCGGTTTCCACCACAGTCCAAAGACATGTGGTACAGGTGAATTGGGTAGGCTAAAATGTTCGTAGTGTATGTGTGTGTGTGAATAGGTGTGTGTGTTTTTCCCAGTGATGGGTTGCAGCTGGAAGGGCATGCGCTGCATACAATAAAACAAATGCTGGATAAGTTGGCGGTTCATTCCGCTGTGGCGACCCCAGATTATTAAAGGGACTAAGCCGAAAAGAAAATGAATGAATGAATGTTATTTTTATTATTCATTTACTGTACTTGAACACTGTTAGACTCGGGAAACAATAAAACACTTTTTCAATTGTACCTTTTTCTTGATTATATCAATAGATTGTTAAGCATTAAAATACTCGCAACACATGCAAACACGAAAGTGCACTGCAAATAGCAGACCACATCGAAAATGTGTCGTGGGAGCCCAAAATGTTATAGATTGTTTATTAGACTTTATTATTTACGATGATTTTATTATTATATTTTATTTAGATGACATTATAACTTCTTTCAAAATAGATATATTCAAGTCATATGGTGAAGTTGTGTTTATATCGCAATAAATATGGCAAAATAAAAAAATATCGTAATGCTAGATTTTTCCAATATTGTGCAGCCCTAATTATAGTCTGATAATTACATAACAAAATATTATTAAAGAACATGTTCTACGCTAAAATAACAGTAGTAAAGTGCTGTATTTTAAAGTGATATATTCATGTAAAATACATATATAATTATATATATATATATATATATATATATATATATATATATACTTATATAATAAATCATTGTATAGTATTGTATGTATTGTGACGACAGTATGTCATCGACTGTATACTATGGGATAAAACACAATGTGTCCGCTTGTGATTCTATTTGTGTATAGATACACTGTAAAATATGAGTATATTAAAAGGATTTCATATTTCATGATTTACAGTTCTTTTTTCCTGTTTATTTAAGGTTGTGAATTGTATTATGGGGTGTTGATCTCAGCTCTGTCGACTGCTGATGATGGAAATTCAACTGTGCATTTCATTAAAGCGACTATTACTAAAGTTTTAGTGCTTTGAAACAATATATTGTATAATAAATAATATATAGAGAAATAAGTCTGTAAAATGCACTGGCAGTTTATTACCAGGTTTTTGTATCATAATTTACAACACCAAACCAGACAATATATAACATCAAACTATGAAAAATGCCAATAAAAGTCACTTCTTTAACATCAACGATTGTTCAAAATGGAAAGATTAAGGCTCCACAATGAAATTAAACAGCATACATAATAATAATAATAATATATCAAATCATAAAATACGGAAATTTAGTTAATCTACATATTTTTTGTGTGTGTATCGTGCTGTCCAATAAATACCACACTATAATTTAACTAAATAAACAAATACATTTTTATACAAGTTTATTCATAAAAGTTTATTCATTTTTATACTTTTGTGCCCCTATTGTACACTGAAAAAATGTCTGCATGCAAAATTGAAAACAATTTATGTGTTGAATATAAACAAACAAATAAAATTTTGTAATGTTCAACTTAATTTGTTTGTTTAAATTTAACCCCAATTAATTGTTTACAACAACTTAACTTAAAAAAATTATAGTATAGTAAATGCTAGGAATCATATTTGAATCAATTTTGTCAGTATCCACATGTATAATAAACATTTCTTTACAGTGTAAAATGCTATGACATCATCATATTTTAAGGGGCAGGCCTCCATATTTATTAGCATGTTCAGATGAAGTGAGCATAGAAAAGCCGTCTGCACGTATTGTTGCAACCAGAAAAGCCACTGACACCTACAACCTACAAAAATATTTCTCCACCCACTGAGTTCTGCCCACAGCAATGACGAACACGGCAGGTGGAAACAAACACCCAAACACTCTGACGATAAGAGACACCACCACGCTGACTAGTGCTGCCAACACACTCTAATTTATAACCGTGATATGATGTATTAAAAATATCCATATATGATACCATCGTCTTTTTTTATTTTGTAGCAGACATAACAAGAGACCCTATTGAACTGCACAACTCAAAAAAGGTTGATCTGTTCATCTGGAAAATGCTCATCTGACGTTATGGATATATTAAACACCTCCACTATTGAAAATAATAGCTGTAACTTTAAACTGCAGTACGTCTGTCACTATGTTTTTTGGAATGATTTAAAACAAAATGTTATGTTCCATGTTAGTTTTGTGTATTTATTTTCTGCTCTCTCCGCTTCTCACTCCACTCTTAGGTTTCTTATTGGTGTCAGTTCCACCAATCCCTGGACAAGCCGCGAGGATTTAAAGCTCTGACTGATCAGTGTGTGGTGTGCTCTCTGCCTCGCCGTACCTTTGTGCTCCACGCTTTTGTGTATTGGCATGCTTGGGCTATTTGGTGATTTACCATCTCAGTTTTACTGTGGTAATTCGAGTTTACCTGTTGTCATTGGATTTAAGTAAATGCTTTAATGGTTGTTGTGTGATTCTAAACTGAGCCTTATGCTATTCTTGTTAGGTTTGTTTTAGTTTAGCTTGCATGTTTTGCACCATGTGTAATTTTGAGTTTTGGAGTTTAGTTTAGATCAGGTGTCGTGTGCACTAAAGATATTGGTTTCACTTTCATTATTAATTTTTGTCACCTAGTTTGGACTTCAGACTTGAGGATTGTTTGTTTGGTTAATTTATTTGATTTGGCTTATACTCATTGTTATAGTTTAAAGAAAATATTGTAAATGTTTATTTTTTCCCATTATTATTGTTACATCTTTTGTTTAAACCATTGAGTAAAAAGCTCAAATTCAGAATCGATTCTTGCCTCATCCTTGATTTGTCGCACACATTACATCTGTCTCACCTAAATGTTACAGCATCCCTTTTCCACATCACAAACACATAACACAAGAGAATGAGTTTTACTTGATACTAAAAACTAAACATTTTTATTATCTGTTTTTTGTCCTGTCTCTGTAATTCTGTTGCACTGTAGAAGCTCTGTCACGAAAACAAATTCCTCGTATGTGTGAACATACCTGGCAATAAAGCTCTTTCTGATTCTGATTCTGATTCTGACATTTATAATCAGTCTTTATACAAATCTGGAAAATATCTCAATTATTTGGGGCAAATTTGAATTTGCAAACATGCTTATTAGTATATTTCTCCACATTAGTATATTTCTTTACATATTAGTATATTTCTTCACATCTCAATTCCAATAGTTGCCAATATTCTATTTTTACAGTCATGCCAATAAAGAAATTGCGACCAAATCTAAGAGAAAGATAGATCTATTTATCAAAAATCGAGTTGTGTGTTTTGTTTTTCTGTTGGTATATATGTTATTCAATCAGTTTACGATTCCGTTCATTGTTTATGTAATCTGCAACGCTTGACAAGTCATGCCAATAAAGCTGTTTTCAATTGAATTGAATTAAGAGAGAGATTCTAGATCAGGGGTGTCCAAACTCACTCCTGGATGGCCGGTGTCCTGCATAGTTTAGCAACTAGTTTAGTTTACCAATAGATTACCAACTTCCTTCAACACACCTGCCTGGAAGATTTTCTATACCCAGAAAGAGCTTGATTAGCTGGTTCAGGTGTGTTTAATTGGGGTTGGAACTAAAATATGCAGGACACCACCCCTTCAGGAGTTTGGACACTTCTGTTATAGATTGTTCTAAATGAATCCTGAAATGATGATTGTTAAATATATTGTTTTTTATTATTGTAGTATTATATTTATTATTATTTTATCACTGCAACTAACTCCTTTGTTTTCATATATATTATTAATATAAATATTACAAAAGCTTGACCAATACATTTGTAGAGAGAGAGAATGAGGAAGAGAGAGAGAGACTTTAATTAAATATACATTTAAAAAAAAATTGTAATTTCAGGTGTTTCATTTTTAATTGGTTATCTTTCACTGCATTTTAGGCACTTTCACTTTTATTCAGGAACATTTGATGCATGCCCCCCGTGACAAACAATTGATGCGAGTATGAACTGCTGGAAGGGTGTTGTTTTAATGCATTCACATTTCACGATGCAGGTCTCTGTGGTCCTTCACTGACTCGGTAGGTGCAGAGAATAGTGTTTAACAGCTGTGTGTGTAGACCAGGGCTATTCAAGTGGCGGCCCAGAATCAACCTGCAAGTGGCCCAGCCATTGGTTCCGCCCATAGAAATTTATATATATTATTCATAAATTATTTAATATAACTTTATATATATATATATATATATAACTTTATATATATATATATATATATATATATATATATATATATATATATATATATATATATATATATATGAATATTTATATATTGATAAGTATTATGTCTATGGTCCCGCCAAAAACGCGCATTCCTATGGAAATTATGTAGCCTGCAAAACGCAAACAATGCAGAGCGTGCCCGATTGGAAGAGGTGTGCCTGAGCATAGTTCACTTAGGCTTCAGTTTCGGGCTGAAGACGAGACGTGACTTTTAAGGGATGGTTTCATAGGAATTTATTAATCATTCTTACTGTTTAATGAACGCAAACTGTCGTAGATTATTAATGACACAAACCTCTCACTGCACCACAGCTGCACCTTTAGCAAACCTCCTAATTCCTGCAGCACGATGACTTTATGATTGTTTATGAGTGTCAAAAGTGGCTGATCTGTTCGGCAAAATATTTGACTGCATGTCACTGCATCTCAAACGACTAAAACGATATAATGATTTAAAGAAATCTCCACTGTGCTGAGCGAGAGCTCTTCTTACTGAACAGTGCATCATCGATGACGTTAGCGTGCTCGAATGCAATGTGAGTGTGGGCCGTCGGGGGAGACGGGAGGGGGGACAAGAGTCCTTCGGCCCGGTTCAAGGCAACTGTACATAGTGCGAGTACGCCCTCAGATTCTTTTAATTCAGCTCTTTTTGTATGCACCTTTTGCTCTGCAAACTGACCAAAGTTAAAAGAGAAACAACGAATAAACCTTATGTTTTTCAATAAATTAGTTTTTAAATTTGTCATTACGAGCTGCTTTGCCGCTTAAATGACTGGCCCAGCTAACCTTCTTGGTTTGACAATCTGGCCCAACTGAATTTGTAATTGAATAGCCCTGGTGTAGACTATTCTGTCGCAAAATGCAGCAAAATTCCTACACGACGGTAATAGTTTGATTAAGGTGTTTGCATGTCTGTACTGCACTTCAATACTGCAACTAAAATCAGCAAAGTCCACGTGTCTTAATCTGATTAAGGTCATAATCGAACAAAACAGAAATCGTATTAAGTTGATAAAACAAAAATCACTGTTTCCATGGTAAATTGTAACTCAGAGTATTGTCTTAATCGTATTAAAATTGAATTATTGGTGTCCATGTAAACATATTCAGTGTCAACTTCAAGTCATTTACCATTTTCTAAAACCCATACTCTATATTAATGCGAGATTTAATTAGTCATTTTAGTATTAGAAAGCATCAGCCGAACCCTTATCATTTAACTTCACTTTACTTGATAACCAAATTGGCATTTTAACTTGGGCCAATAAGAAAGTTAGTAAAACATGATATTCTCTTCTACTTCTTTTATAGTAGAAAGAAAGAGAGATGGGTATCAATGTGGAAAAGTGATATCATCCCAGTATGTGCAGGCCAGAAGCCCAGGAGGGTGAAAGAAGATGAGGTGAGGAGCATAGCAGACTGATGTTCAAGCAGGAACAGAGTGAGAAGAGGTGGGTGGAGATGAGTGGGTGCGTGAGATAGCGAGAGGTGGAGCTCATCCAGCAGCTCATGCTTATTCGTCTATGTGTGTGTGTGTGTTCTGCTTTTAGTGGAGTCAGAGAGCAGCCACAGCCACAGAGAGAGAGAGAGAGAGAGAGAGAGAGAGAGAGAGAGAGAGAGAGAGAGAGAGAGAGAGAGAGAGAGAGAGAGAGAGAGAGAGAGAGAGAGAGAGAGAGAGAGGAGAGAGAGAGAGAGAGAGAGAGAGAGAGAGAGAGAGAGAGAGAGAGAGAGAGAGAGAGAGGAGAAGATTCTCCATTCTGTGGGCACAACACCATCGTGTCGCCACCTTGAACCCATCATCCGTGAATCTCACACTGAGCTAAACACCCACTCGAAACCATCACGGCAAATCCTCATATCTGCCATCTCACAGATAGCACACATAAGGGTTTACTTTAGACATTGACATTTATAATGTGACACCAATGACTTCATATTTAATCAACAGTACTATGAAGATATTGCTAACTTTGAACTTCAGGTCAGATACTGCAATAAGCAAATAAGAAAATTATGGTTAAGAGAAGAAATATAATGAAATTTACATTTCGATGAGATTTCAACTTGAAATGCTTAAAATTATGCAACAAAATAAAAAAGATTTGACATGGAATGCACATACAGATCATATTTTAAAAATATACCTTATATTATATTATATATTGATACAAAAGATAATCAATATTTGTAATATACTATAAATAATAAATGTTTATTATTTTTTCATTAATTTGTATTTTAATTACATAATTTAACAAAGTTTCTTGCTGCATAAAACATTTTATTATAGATACATTATAATTAAATTATATTTAAGTTTTTCTATTTTATTACATTTATATTTTATTATATATTATATCATATATACAAATAATGTATACAAATATATACAAATATTAGTGATATAATATAAATAATAAATATTGTTTATTATTTTAAAAATTAATTTGTATTTGGTATAATTATAATTTATGACATATAAAGTGCAATTAGTACAAGATTTTTTTTTATTATATTTTAAACCAAACCTTTTAATTAAATTCTAATGAAAGTAATAGACCTTATATCACATTATATATTGATACAAAAGATAATAAATATTATTTGTAATGTACTATAAATAATAAATGTTTATTATTTTTTTTATTGATTTGTATTTTAATTACACAATTTATTTAACATATAAAGTTTTTTGCTACATTAAAACATTTTATTATATATAAATTATATAAATAATAAAATTTCTATTATTTTATATTATATTCATACAAATAACAATAATATTATTTTAAATACTTGTAATATAATATAAATATTAAATAGTGTTTACTATTTTTTTATTAAATTGTATTTTATATAATATAATTTAACATACAAAGTGTAATTACTACAGGATTTTTTTATTATATTTAATAAATTATATTTTAAATGAAACATTTTAATTAAATCCTAATGAAAGCATTTGAAAAATAACTTGTTTTATTATTGGAGTCATATTAGAAAGACAAAAGCAGTCAACATACTTCAAAGTGAAAATATTTAGTCAAAATATCAAATCGAAAACGAAACAATTACATCATTGATCAAATTTACTGTTATGACTATGAAGCTACACTAACAAAATGAGCACCTCAAAAAAAAAAAAATCATTAACATTTTAGTCAACAAATGACAGCATGATTTGTACTTATATTTATGCGTCATTGTGAAATCATTGTGGGATAACGTCAGAGAAAACGAGGCCATCCCTTTAATGCATCAATAGTCAAATTTAAAAGTAATATCAATACTAATCTCACTACCACTGCCTCCATGACTAATTACCTATTTCAGGGGCCTGTCAGTATTATGAAGCCAAAGATAGAGATGTTCGTTCCTTCATCAGAGCAGAAGTGAGAGCAGTACAACAAACACGAGGAAGCAAAAACGCAGATCAGTTCACAAACTGACTTTCCCACTGTTCGTTAACCATAGTCTGTGACGACCTGTTGGAACATTTTCAAAACTTCTCAAATGGAGATTGGCTAGACAGTATTATTACACTACATAATGATTCAATGTCAACTCCTACGCTCGCTGAATTAATTTACACATACAACATTAAATCTAGGCCGTAAACATTCACAGATCTGCTAAACTTAGTTACTTCGACGTAAATTGTCTTGCGGCGAATTCTGATAAAGTAATTTAACAGTTATTCACCATTTATATTAAGGAAACATAGAAATCTTTGATTTTTTTAACAGTTTTTTTACAGTTAAAATCTTGACCATTTTTTGGGTTAATTAACCAACAGCGATAAAATGCTTGACATCTCTTCTCAAATTAATTTACTTGAGATGTGTTCACATATTTTTTCTTAAATTGCCTTTTTCTTACATTTTTCTTGATAAATCAGACCTTTAATGACCCATGTAATTCAGAATAATAAGAAAAATAAATCATTAAGATGCTCAAATTGGGTAAATATAGAATTTAGCTGTTAATATCTGTATGTATATTATGTGTATTTTTCCGCAAAACAGCACAAGAAATGGTGCAGATATTGCCGCTCTTTTTGACATAAACTTCCACAAATAGAATAATTTTTGCTATAATATATGCACACACTCTTATTTATTAGCTTTATTTATTTATTTATTTATTTATGTTTAATCAGTTGAAATGGCAAACGTTTGTCTCGTTACATAACATGAATCGCAAAGAAATTATATGAAACTCTGAAGTGAATTTTCACAAACTAATTTCGAGAGGAGCATGTGATATGATTGATCGCAGCTGGTTTCTCATCTGTAATTATCAGTAAGCCAGTCGGATTATTCCAAACTCACTATAAATAGCCCGTCTAGCATTACTCCCGTATCTTAATTTATTGAACAATCCCCCCATCCACCCTAACTCCCCTTTATGCTGCGGACACACTAGAGTTTTTGCATGACAAATTCTGTCGTATGGCGCTGTGAAAAGGGGCGGGATTAAACAAAATGATTAGACATTAAAAAAGCGAGCGATTGGTCAAAGTTTTACATTTTGAACTGCAAAACTTGTCGCACAAGCTTAAGTTTCCGGTCTGACGCATTCGCATACGTATGAATGGAAGTCTATGGGGAGAAAATTGCAGTGTGAACGCAGCTTTAATCTTTATTAGGGGGAGCTCTCAAGAACTATCTGACCGCGTACCCCCTTACGTGCACATTGGCCAGGTGGGAGCCCTGGGCTCAATTATTTCCGAGCTCAGGGTTCTCTCCTGGCACAGCATGTCAAACCTGCTTTTATTATCAAGCAATATCTAAGTGTGAACTCTTGAAATTTGAGTAAAGACGTCAAGTATTTTATGACTTGCTGTTGGTTAATTAACAAAAAAATGACCATGATTTTGATGGTAAAAGCTGTAAAAAAGCTAGAGTAAACCTGTTTAACAGTACATATCCTTAATATATTCGGTGAATACCGAATTAGAATTCGCTGCATGACACTTAACTGTTTTTGTTAGTTTGTTGACATTACTATGGTTCCTTTATTACGATCACCAGCGACCCAGCCTGTGCAGATCGCTGGAGAACTACAAATCTGCCAGCAAAAGAACTACAAGATGCAGTCATACACGACTCACACACCTGGCCTAGATCCTGTCTGATTGCAAACACTCACAGCTGAAACCACTCATGAACTGATTACATGGACTATAAAGACAGCACATACACATTGTTGCTGAGTCTTGTTAAACAGTTTTGTGAACATTACGATGCAATTTCCTTGCCTTGTTTTGCCATGTTTTTGACCCTCGCCTTGTTTGGTTGTTTACGTTGCCTGCTGCCTGCTTTTACTGTCTATTGCCTGTGTATTTGACTACAACTCTGGATTTGCCTACATACATCTGTTTGCCCCTGTGTTGACTGTTGCTTGCCTGACTCTTCTTAATAAACCTGCATTTGGATCCGCAACTCCCTTGTAAGCATCACTTCACAATACATTCTTTTAGTTTAATGGATCTTTTTATCAGTTTTATGTTCATCTCATGTTGACAAATAATGTTTATTGCAATATTTTAGTACAATGATAGATTACCGTTTCGCTACTCATCTTAATTTCACACTGATTAACCATCTTGACCATTGCTGAATTATAAGTAAAACCATAACTATAAACTTTAAACGTTCAATTTTAAATATAAAATTTTAAACTTTATTGTTATTTTTAATTGTCGCACAATGGAGTGTGAAATTTTCCATTTCTAGTGATTCTCTTTAGTGGTTACGCTGCTGATTCAAAAAATGTTTCAGTGATTACAAGAGTTTCATATATTTTCACCTGACTTTAAATAAACACTGACAAACAAAAACAGTGCATGTTTGCTGTAATTTTGTGTAGCTTTACAAGCAGTGACAAAGCACAAATACTGTCTAAATTAATCACACCGTTATAGACTAAATATCATAAAAACGTCGCAGGTGGCACCAAGGGAAAATTACCCAGCAAAGCGTTCACCCTGTAATTTTCCTCCCACACAATAGTTTGCATGGAATTCCTGAAGTATTTGTCTGTTTGCATATGTGGTAGAATAAGCCAAAGTTAACCATTTCACAAAAACGTATAGTTTACAGTTCCTCTTGACATTCCTGCCTCTCTAAATGAATTCCCCCTGATCATAAGCCACTCAATACTGCAGTCAGTTGTGCAACATCTTCACTAAATAAAGAGAAGTGATTCTTTTTTTTCTTTGCTCTAACTGCAATGTCAGATGATGCCTTGTGGCATTTAGTATTGATGGCAGAAAAGAGAGAAATGTGAAAGCATTTGTGATTTGAACATCGCGATGTTCGTTGCCATCATCAATATGAGAAATGTCTGATAACAAGAGTAAAAGTGAAAGCAAGTAGGTGACAAATAATGATAAGCGAGAGAGAGAGTGACAAAAAAAGCCCAAAGAGAATCTGCAGATGTTTTCGGTGCTAAAATTCAGCATAAATACAATGATTGCACTGTATTTTTCATGCAATAGAACAAGTCGTGTTATGTTAAATTTAAAAAGGCGGCAACATCAAAACTGTTGTTATATTCTGTTATGTTTTCTTTATTTTGTGATGTACTAATAGGGTTTGTTTCTGTACTTTCGTTTTGAATATCTAAGTTGTATAATTAATAAATGTGTATTTTTTCTATTTTTCTTGTTGTCAGATAATATGTGAGATAATGTGATCCGGAAGTTTATAAAAAGTAGCAATTTATTGTGATGAACACTGTCTGATGAAGAGCCATGTGCTCTTCGTCGTTACACGCTTTAAAGCGTTTACACGCCTTGTATCAGCCTTTTTAATTGAACAAATTTGCATTTTTGGAACTTTGTTGTTGCAAAACAATAATTTTTGAATAAATGTTACAGAAATGAACACATTTTTTTTCATGATTTACAGAAGTCACTGACTAAAATGTTATATATTGTAACAATAGTTTACAGTTGCAATCCGAATTATTAAATCTCCTGAATTATTAGCCCCGCTGTTTATTTTTTCCCCAATTTCTGTTTAACAGAGAGAAGATTTTTTCAACATTTCTAAACATAATAGTTTTAATAACTCATTTCTAATAACTGATTTACTTTATCTTAGCCATGATGACAGTAAATAAAATTTTACAAGACACTGCTATACAGCTTAAAGTGACATTTAAAGGCTTAACTAGGTTAATTAGACTAACTAGGCAAGTTAGGGTAATTAGGCAAGTTATTGTATAACGATGGTTTGTTCTGTAGACTATCGAAAAAGAATAGCTTAAAGGGGCTAATAATTTTGGCATTAAAATGGTCTTTAAAAAAAATTTAAAACTGCTTTTATTCTAGCCGAAATAAATCAAATACGATTTTCTCCTGAAGATAAAATATTATCAGACATACTGTGAAAATTTCCTTGCTCTGTTAAACATTATTTAGGAAATATTTAAAAAAGAAAAAATTTAAAGGGGGGCTAATGATTCTGATTGCAACTGTAAAAACCAAAAACTCTTATCAGACATATTTAGAATAAGAGTTATTTGGTGACATATTTTGGATGCATTTACACTAGTGCATTTTCATTTTCAAACATCATTTTGAAATGAAAACGCTCCTCATCCAGGCATTTTTATTGCATTCCAGAAAAACGATATCAATCCACATTGTACATACTATAATGCATGATACGTGATCACGTTTTAAAACACCCAATTTTTGCGGCTTTACGATGCTGGAGTAGTGTGCACACCAGAAGTAACCATATCAAAAGTCTGTTTGTAAATCGCACCTAAAATGTATATCCTTTGCAGTTTTATAATGCAGCTCCCAAAACATAAATTAACTGTCATTTTAAACATTCACACCAATTGTCTCAACTTAAATCCTGGAAGGCCACAGCTCTGCATAGTTTAGCTCCAACCACCTCCAACTTGCACCTGCTTAAAAGTCTCTAGTAGTCTTGAACACCTTGATTAGTTGGATCAGCTGTGTTTGATTAGGGTTGGAGCAAAACTGTGCAGAGCTGCGGCCCTCCA
This sequence comes from Danio aesculapii, assembly GCF_903798145.1. Classification (NCBI taxonomy): domain Eukaryota; kingdom Metazoa; phylum Chordata; class Actinopteri; order Cypriniformes; family Danionidae; genus Danio; species Danio aesculapii. The sequence continues at coordinate 27,282,061 of NC_079447.1, read as the reverse complement.
GGAATCCAGTTTGAGACCTATTTACACTGTGCCACTATCCTTCAAAATGCTAGAATTCACGCATTTGTCAGCAAGTTAATTGTATAGAATAAAATACATAGGCTTCATTTGAACATAAATATACAGTATCTATAATGCTGAATGACGATGGAGCAAGTTTGACATTTCATCATTTTGTCATTCACATAATTAATTAAACATTATTTATCAATTAAACATAATTTAAACATTAAATGTATATAAAATGACTTTGTCGTGTTTTATTTCTGAAATATAGGTACAAAAGCTGTCACTTGGGTGGAACCTTTTCAAATGGCCACGTTTTGTTCCTAAAGGATCCTTAATGGTAACTTAAAAGTTCATATTAGTACCTGCAAAGTAGGGTTGTTCGATTAATTGAAATCGAATCGTAATCGCAATTTGAAACGTTGCAATTAGTTATTCGCAAGAGGCTGCAGTATAAAATATATGTGGTTATATGTAAACAAGAAAAATGAATAACATCTGAGGTGAAGTTCTTCAAACCAGTCCGCTATGCTTCAGAAAATTAAACATGCTAGACTTTCTACGAAGATGTCGTGAGGCATCGCAGACATGGTATCGGTTGTCGTGAAATATGCCATGTTACACCAGAAGAAACGATTAAATCTTGTGTCATGATGTACATTTGTAATTTACGACACCCTACGTCAAGGAAATTGTGCTAAAATCATGAGATCTGATCGGGGCTTTATAACTAGCCAATTGAGTGAGCGCACTTTCGTTCTGTCTAATAAGAATTGCGCAAGTAAACTACCCCGCAAAAAATAAAAAAAGGAAACAGACAGGAAAGCGCTGACAAGTGGGATTATGGCATCTGCTGCTTCAGAGGCATTAATAGATGAATTAAAAATCAAAGAAAAACAGCATTTGTAATATAGGTAATAACAGGTAATTTTTAGGAGTTATCGCAGAATTGTTGCCACGACTTACAGATTACTGAGCTGAAGCTTGAATTAAATTAAAATCAGCTTGAAGTGTAAATTGAATCGTAAATCAAATCGCAATATCTGTCAAAAAAAATTATATTATTTATTTTAGATGTTTAGATTTAGATATTTTCCCCAAATCGCTCAGCCCTACTGCAAAAGATATTATTTTACCTTGTCAACATTTTCAGTACTAATATTTACTTTTGTAGAGCATTTATGGACCCTTTTATGTACAAAAAAGTACCTTTGGAAAAAATAAGTTTCCTTATTCATAAGGAACTTCAGATAAAATCATTTGCATTTATTTAAAGCATAAATAATAGGTTTCCAATAATTTCCCTCTAAATCAGATCAATTCCGTGTTTATCACATTTCCGTGCAGATTCTGTTTGGGCTAGGAGAGGAAAAAGTAGTGTTAAATCTCACCATTGAAGGGGTTGATTCCTCGTGTGACCCTCTGCATGATAGCATCCTTCACTTCTCTTCTCCGCACACACTGGATGCCCAGATTCTGAAAACTGTTTAAAGAAAAAGAAACAAGTAAAAGAATCCGTTAACCTGTGCATTCTGATTCTGCACCTCCAGCTTTGTTTAGTATTTTATACTGTCCGACTTGAATGACTGATCCCGAAGACTAAAACTAACAGTAAGAGTGAGTTTAGAACTAACCATACTGACAAATCAAGGGCAAGCCGGAGCTCTTAGGCTCTCATTTTGCATACCGGGGAATCCCCTGCATGGCTCCCTATTCTAAAACAACATGCTTCTTTAACATAAAAAAAAAAAAAAGAAGAAGAATGGACAGCCCTTCGGAAGAGAAATGTGGTCGTGTGTGGGCTGAGTAGAATGGAAAGCACACAGGAATGACTTTGATGTGGGGAACAGCGACATATCATTTCATTAAGAGGAAAATGGTAACAGGACCAAACAGGATTACAGCAAAATATGAAGATAATATATTTTTGGTCTGAAGGTTTTTTATTCTTGTGAGTGACAGTGTTCAGATTTTAAAAGAATGAACTTACGCAATGGCCCTTCGCTCAGGTCCAAACTCTGCCTCGTAATATCCATCCTTGCAGTCTTTTCCCACCAGGTCATGGGGATGGGGTTTGTAAGGTTCGCTTTTGGTCACCAAAGTAACACGTACTTTTCCTTTGCCAGTGACATTCAGAATCTAAAGAGGGAAAAGAGATGTATTTCTAAGAGTAAGGCAGCAAAAATTATGTTCATTCAGAAATAGCTAGAAATGTCAAGTATCACTTTGCATTACATATAATAACGTAATTTGGGAAGTGTTCTTCAATAATCATTAACAGTACAACATCTTCCGCAATCCTTCCATAGTGCTTCTGTTTTATTTCAGTGACTTTTTTGTTTTCTTTAATGTTTATGATACTAAATTATGCTTTATAACACTTTAGATTATCCATAGTGTGTGCACTAGCTATATGACCTGTTATCCTCTTTTTAAGAATAGACCTGAACAAGATTTACAACTAAAACTGTATAAATCTTTGAGCTTTGAAGCACAAACTTTATTTTTTTTTCTCTTTTTTTAAAGAAACTTGTAAGAGATTTGGCAGATTATTGGTGAAGTAAAAAAAAAATCTGTTTATTGTTATCTTTTTTCATGAAAATTACATTTTAAACCAAACAAACTGTTTCAAATCTGAAGTATAAATGTATTAAATATTCTCACTAGATGAAATTGGTTTCCCATTCATTTCCATTGTGGTCATTTCTGACCTCTAACAACGCAAGTGCATCATTTAACATTCCTCAATCATTTTTATACATTCGTCCATGACTGAAGTGCCAAAACATTTACCAAGTAAACACAGTTTTTTTTCTCTTTATCCAAAGGCCTATAATAGATTTTTTATCTATTTGTAAATACCTGAATGCTTGGGTAGGTTCTGTTATTGTCAGAGCTTCTTTCTCCTGGTATGCTGCCCGCAGAACGACCTTCGCATTTGTATCTGAAACGCATGCCTCTCTGTTTAGGCTGCTCGAAGATCTGAACACATGGCTCTCCCACTGCACAAAAAAGCAGGTCAAATTATTCCATCAGTTCATTTAAACATATTAAATGCATTCAAAATTCTCAAATGAGTCCTATTAATCATTAAAATGCCAACAGTGAAGATGCATGGGCACCAAACACCTGCAGCAAGCCACTTCTTGCATCTTTCACAGAACCTGACCATAACCTGACCACAAACAACGCAGCCTGCCGGTAAATAATTTCCCGCTTTCTGCACCTGTCAGCAGCACACACTGTTTACGAGCTCATCCAGGTGCCTTTACATACCATCGTAACTTTTCTTCAAACACCTGCACACACAGCTGCATTTGTCATGCAATAGAAGTGTTTGTTTATAACACATGAACACTGTCGAATATTGAGGGAAAAATTTGAAATCTATGATAATGACGCATGAAATAGATCCAGCGTTTGATCAAGTGTGTAGTGCACAGATGTCACTCACTATTGCCTGCACAACAGATCTGTCACTTACAGGAAGTCAAATCTTTATCAAATAAAAGAGGAAGTAGAGTAAGGAAATTTGAGCATTACATCGGTTTTACTAAGGCGACTGGGTGACGTTGGAAGATATTTAATGAGTGATCAGGCAGAGTTTATGACCTACCCTAAACTTAATTGTACATATGTTACTGGTTCACACTGAATATGAAGATTGATATAAATGTACTTACTTAAATGGGGATCCCTGTGCATTGAGAGGGAATGCACTGTATAAGAAAGAAAGAAAATGATTAAATCAATCAAGAAGATTGTAACCTATAGTATAATGCATTGTATATTGTGGAAGAATCACCAAACATGCAGATGAGAATAAGAGAGAGGAACAGCTTTTTCAAAGTTCCTCATTTTTATTTCCTGGTGTTACTTTGTGCCTCACGTATTCGTGTATTGAGGACTCATTTGATTTGTTTGGTTTATACACTGTTTATATTCGGTTTAGACGATTTACACATTTGTTTTAAGGTAATATGAATCGTAATGCATTTGTTATGAAGGGGATGTATGTAATTTTACATTTACACAAAAGTATAGCTTATGGAACCTACAAAAATAGATTTAACAATGGAATCTGATTTATAAAAGATGTGTAAAAACTTTAAAGACAGAGAACACTGTGAAGGTTTACAAACTCCACACCACAGACGACATGTATAAAAGCATTTATATTAAATGACGGATTTTATATATCAACATTACAAATTGGTAGTCTATATTAAAGATTTAATTGTCTGTCTAAACTTAAGAAGCTCCGCTGTGTTCTGATTCGACTCTCGATATCAATTGGTCGCATGACTTAATCAAACATAGTAAAGAGCAAGAAAAAAAAGGTAAGAAGACTCGATAAATTGATTAACTGAATAAATACTGGTACTCACCATCCATAACACCCGTGTCGTAGGTTTGTTATACGTCCGAACTCCAAGTGCTGAACAGATATTCAGTAACACTTCTACAGACTACTAGTACTGGGAATTCCCCTCTATATACAACGTCAACAGAGACACGCCCCATATGGCAAGCCGTTTTTACATTTAAACCAAACTTAATATCCCAGCTAGTTTTGAGTTTTGCGAATATCTGTTCATTAGATGGTCGTATTTATTACATTGCTAAAATCTTGTTAAAATTAATCCAGTAGTGATAAATAATTAAATGTTAGACTACTACTCACAAACTGAACTACTTTGTTTTATTTTTGTAATACTGTTTTCAAATTGCTGCTTATTTCAAAAGGCATTTTTAACTTAAATATCTTAATTATGCCTACTCAAGCAGTTTCAGTCCAATTTATTTCTATTTATTAGATACCTTTTGTGTGAAATTGATTCTTGCCAAGTGAACAGTAAGAAATGATTGAAGTAGCAGTTTTGAATAGTCTGTTACACTTTTTAAAAAAATAGATATTGTATTGAGTAATATTAGCGTTATGTATAGGGTCGGGTTAGGGATTTAGTTGCTTAGGGAGGTTTTCATGTTGATATGCATAATATACAGTTATTACAACAGTAGATACATTTATAACAAGGACCCTGTAAATTAAACTGCACTGGAATTACTTATAAAGAATGAAAAACAAGTGCAACTAGTGAAAAAGTGCTAGTAATAACAGGGGTAAATTACTAAAATCGGTAAAGGTGTCTGTTATTGGTAACTAGATATATCAAGTCGCAACAAAGTACAAACTTCTTGAAAGCTGAAAAAGAAGCGCATTTTGAAGAGCTACTGTAAATAACATTGTGTTTTCTTGACTCTTAGTGGAAGAAAGAAAATTATTTTTATATATGTTTAAAATCTAGGTCCTGCGTTTACATTTAGGCAAAGTAGTGATACAAAATCCAGGAAAAAAAATGGGCTGATTAAATAAGTTTAATTTCAAACTAACCTAAAAATGTCAAATAAAAAGAAAAAAACGTTCATTAACTTTTTAAAACTATTTTTAAAATATCATCTGCAGATTGAGATCAGCTAAATTAATATGTAGGCACATTATATAAAACTGTTGACCATCGTTTTTAGTACTTGTAAAAAAAAAAAAGAAATATACCTGGTGCTAATTTCTGTGTAGCGCAAATTCTTAAACATTAGTTGAACATCAAAAGGTGCAGACATTAATATTTTGGAAGCTAATATATTGATTTCATACATGTTCTCTGTTTTAATTTCTAGCCCAAGTCAGTAGCAAGCAATTTAATTCACATTTCCTCTTCGTGCTCATTTTACACAGTGATAAGTTAAGGACAATTTTAAAGTAAAATTTAAAAGAAATAAAGACAGATGTGAAATGTACTTATAAAATATTCAGAAACAAATTACTTAAGTTCAATCCACATTCCCTGTGATATGTTACTAAACAGCACCAGGAACAAGTGTAGAACCTTTTTTTGAATTTAAAATATCTTGTCATGCAAAGACTGTTAATGACTATTCTGACTTAAGCGAACATTTTGAATCAACCAACTCACATCTTTTTTCATCCCTGTTAAGTGATCTTTGCAGTTTGCCAGTTCATCGCTATCTGAAACAATGGTTTAAACGGTAATAACTGCTCAGAACTTTGTGTTATTTTCAAAGCATGCACACAAAATGATCGCTCTCCCCTACTGATATACCGATATTCTAAATATCTTCTTTTGTGTTTAACAGAACAAAACAAACCCATAAACGCATTGGAGCCACCTAACGGCGATTAAATAGTCAGCAGTTTCATTTTTCATTGAACTACCCCTTTCAGGTTAAATCGGCTTGCCACACCTGTTACCTACGAGCCACCAATCAAACAAGGTAAGCGACTAGTACGACGTCAAATTCAAATCAGGCAGAAAGAAAATGTGTCAAAGTAATAATAACAGAATGTCAAAGCAGGTACTTGTAATAATTAATGTTTACTTTTCTTCGCTGAAATGGAAAGAAAAACATTTTGAAATAACAAGAACATTTTCATTTCATGTAACAAGTTTCACCTCAGGCAGTCACAAACAAGTCAGACACTTGCTGGTGTTTTATCCGCGCGTTTTGGTCTTCTGCATATTGATTTAAGTATAGAATTATCCTCTTATAATAAGAACTTAAAGCGACGGTTGATATAAACTCTGTCTTACGTTTTTTTGCTCACATTCATTCACTCAGCGTTGCACGAAGTGAGACTGACAAGACGACAGCTCCAGTCACCCTTCATTCTGAACACGCTGAAAAAGAGACTGCTCTCATTCGGTCACATTCAGTCAGGTATCTCTTTTTGTGATTACACTTTAGAAAAAAGTATTTAGAACAAACTTACAATTTTATAGTAGACTAGATTTTATTTTTTTTTATTTTATCCTTTCCAAGAATCTAGAATCATCTTTTATCGAAAAACGCAGCATTAATTCGTTTAGGTTAACAGTGGGAATCATCATCATCATCATCATCATCAATGACCAGCTGTTCATACTTATTTTTAAAAATCTACGCCGATTGTATTTACTAAAGTTGAGCTCTTGAAAGGGTAATCCCCTGCACGAAGTGGGAATCTCCCACGAACAAGGAAGTTTATTTCAAAACAACAGATTAATACTATTTGGAAAATAAATTACGTGTGGTGTTTGTCGAATTAATTATAAATGACATTTAGACGTCTGCTTAATTGTATCTTTGCGTTTAGGATGCTATAAAAGCCCCGTGATCAATGCAACAAGAGTATTTACAACTTCATTAGTAACACATACGTCACTGGGATCGCCCATCAGGGGTGACGTCATCTACCGCGGTGATACCTTTTCTTGCAATCCGATAGGTAACAGAGCTGGGTAGATCAATGATTACAATTTACATGATGCAATTTGCATTCAGTAACTTCTTTTACTTTACTTTTTTTTTATGTATTTCTAGCCCAAATCATTATCAGTTCATTAACTCATGTTCATTTACACAGTGATAAATTAAAGACAATTTTCAAAGTAAAATCTAAAAGAAATAGACTGACGTGAATTGCACTTACAAAACATTCGGAACCAGATACCTTAAATTCAATCCACATTACCTGTAATCAGTTACTAAACAGCACTAGGAACAGGTGTAAAACCTTTTTTTGTACACTGTAAAATGTAATAGCTGTTCTCACTAATAAAATTAAGTGCAGTTAACTTATATGTTTGTTCACCTTACAATATTTAAATAAGCAATTCCATCTTTTTAGCACATGCTGTTGTTAAACTAAATAGATTCAAGTAATCTTGACTTACAATAATATGCATTTACCACTTTTGAGCGGTCATGTGTCAAAAGCATGTCAATGCTAGAGAATGGTGATGAGGGAACAGAGGAAACAGGTGGAGGAATTAAAACTTAAGCATAATCAGACATAAGCATAATAAATCTGAGTGTTTTTTTTCAACTCTGATGTTCAAACTGTATGAATATATTATATTAATACATTTTGTATTGTTTATATAATACATTATATTATAAAAATATTTAGATAACAATAATAAACCAAATGTATATAATAATATATAAAAATAATTTATTTATTATTATTCTTTATATCATGTAATTTTCAACCAAGGTTTAAATGTAATAATGAATTATGTTTTTGCAGTATATATCTGCTATATAATACAATAAAATGTTTTAGAAGTGTAGGTATTGATTTTTAGGGCGGCACAGTGGGTAGCGCTGTTGCCTCACAGCAAAAAGGTCGCTGATTCGAGCCCCAGCTGGGTCAGTTGGCATTTGTGTGGAGTTTGCATGTTCTCTCCATGTTGGTGTGGGTTTACTCCAGGTGTGCCAGTTTCCCCCCCAGTCCTAAAGACATGCGCTAGGTGAATTGGGTAAGGCAAGTTGTCTATAGTGTAAGTGTGTATGCCCTGGTCCTCCAGTTTGCGGGTAGAGCGTTGGGCTAACGACACACCATTAGATGTTACGAAACACTAACCTGGTGTCTCTAAATATCAACTTCGATATAAACGCAAGTAAAGTGTTGGTTTTTGTCTTCACTTAAATGTTTTAGTTCAGCTTACTTGATAATTTTAAGGCAATCGGTTTCCAAATATTTTCCTAGAAATGTGAACACTAATAAGAAGTTAACACAAATTATTTTAAGTCAACGGTACTGAAGGTAACTTTATTAAGGAGTTGTAAATACAAACCATTTTAAACTATGCTCACTTAAAATGAAGTACAGTACTTCGAAAGGCAATAGTTTCTCAATTTTTTAAAGCAAGGTCAACTTCCTACATTTTTGTTGTCATGCAAAGACAGTATATTAGAGAATATATACAATATATATTTTGAGAATATATACAGATGCAAAAAATAGACAGAAGCCTGTTTGGGGTTTTGTGAATTTTTATGTTCTTAATGTAAAGAAGGCAGTTTACATTACATACAAAAATACCCTTTCAAATACAACTTTTGCCCTACAAAAAGAATATGACAAGTAGATATATATTTTTTGGAAATTGTCCTAAAGGTAACAGGTAGATTGGAACTGAGCAATGAAATTAATTTCTAGAAGAACAAGTTCAACTGCAATACCTGCGATATAAAAATGATAATGGTACAAATAAATAAAATGTTAAGAAACCCCAAAAAGAATAAGAAGTTTGTTTTGTCTGTACACCCCAACAGGGCAAGACAGTTAGTTGTGGAAATGAAAGGGGGGGAGGGAGCGGCCAAAACAAATAAGGGGGGGGGGGGGGGTGATGGAAAGAGGACAGAAATCTCATTTAGTCTCTGTTCTTGAAGTTCGGGAGACTCTGTCATTCAGACCTCCATGGGAGGCGCAGGGATGATGCCCTAGATGAAGGGAATTACAATCATGCACATGCACTCGCAAAAACCAACACTGACCCACAAATAAATTGCAACCTCACTGTAAAACCAAACCTGCCTTGAAAATATTGGCCCAACAAACCCAAACTTCAGATCCAACTTTGCTCTTCTGTACAGAGCGGATAACAAAACTATGAAGTGGCAGCAGAGTTTATGCTAGGTGATGAGTCATGGTTTTGTGTTACTAACGCTGGTCCATCTACACACTCACACACGCATTCACACCCCACACAAAAGGTCCTCCCAGAAACTGTACCAGAACCAACACAGCGATTACAAAAAGACGGCAAGGAAAACCCTTTAGACAAACGACGACGAATCTCATTTACAGTGACAAACAGGACAATTTTTTTTCTCTTTTTTTGTTAATAAAAACTACATTAAGGTGGCATAGAAAGACTAACAATGGTTTTAAAGATATATACAAACTACATCTACTGTACAAGCGGTTTCAAAAGCTCAAAGAGATGTTGAAGCAAGCATTATGACAGTAAAAAAAGAAGAAGAAAAAAAAACCTGAAAAAAAAAAATCAATACTTTACACTAATTCTGTAACAAGCAGGAAGACCGGCCAAATATCAGTAGCAGTTTAAAAGCAGCACTGCTGTTACAAGTGGGGTTCCACTCTTTAAGGGACAACCTGTGTGGACAGATGTTCAAGAAGAGGGGAAAAACAGATTAAAGGGCAAAGCAAAGAGTGGCAGCAACAGTAACAACTCAAGTTACCTGTAGACAAGCTCAATGTTATCGGTTAAGAGTGAGTCTGATTGAGTTTTTAATCACACGGAGGTTGCTTGTGGGGATTGGAGAAGATGCATCTGGAAGCTCATTGCTGGGTAGTCTCTAAAATTAACCAAAAAATAAATAAAATTCAGTATACAATTGAACTTTAAAGTTTTAGCTCATCCACAAATTCTTATTCTCTTGTCGTTTCAATCCTTAGTTAAACCTTAGTTTATCCTACGATCGCAAATGAAGATTTTAGATGAAATCCAGGAGCTTTCTGACTCAATATACAGGAACTGACCAAAGATGTTCTAAGTGCAGCAAAGAAACTAAAAACATTGTGAAAACCTTCCACATGACTTCTGTGGTTTAACTTTAAATCTGCAAAATCTCCAAGAACACTTATGTGCTAAACAAACCTGTAAACTACAACCTTTCTTCATCAAGTTGTTAGTGTGTGCGTTTACAACAGACTGTATGATGTATTGCCCTTATAGCCAGCAGTGTAACGGACAACTGGTGTACTAAGGGTGAAAGACAGAGGCGAACAAGCCGTTTTTTGCCACAAAAGTGTTCTTACACTTTCATAAATGTTTTAAAAGAGTCTTTAAAAATCTTGGGATATTGGCCATCTATGGAGGGTAAAAAAAACTCTGATTTAAAATATCTTCATTTGTGTTCTGAAGACAAAGAAAGGTGTCAGAGGTTTGGAACAACATGAGGGTAAGTAATTAATCATTTCATTTTTGGGCAAACAAACTATTTTAACTAAACTTTTTGCATGTCAGTTACCTGTGATCTTGATGTATCAATTGTTGGTATTGGCATAGCTTTGGTTGCTGCAAGAGTCTCCTGTATCAACAACAACAACAAAAAGTTCTTTGCACACTCATATTGCATGAGGTCATATTTTGTTGATGCTAGAAAAGTTTCACTTTCAATAAAATGGTCTAATTGTGGTCAACACCTGAAGCCTGAGCAATAAACATGGGGAAAACCCTCACCACTGTTTGTCCCTCTTCACCATCCAAGCCATTGCTAGAGGGAGGAAACGGCTCTTTAAACTCAGAGTCATCAGAGAACACCTGAAGCAAAAAAAATAGTCAACCACTTACCATGGCAGGCTTAAAGTGAAATTACTCAATTCTAAAAGCATTTGGTCAATACAACAACAACAACAACAACAACATTCTGATGCTTGTAGTCAAACATTCTGTCTTTAGTCATGAAAAAAATTAAGTTTGACCAAAAAAGATGCAATATTTCACTTCCAAATAGCGGGCTTCTAAGGTGCTCAGTGGTTTGATCTTCCAGATGACAGTTTTAATGCAGCTTCAAAAAGCTCTAAATGACCCCAGCAAAGGAATAAGTGTCACACTAAGTGAAACAATAGATCATTTTCTTGTAATGTCTATAATAGATAAAATATATAAATGTAAATTCATTAATTATTTAATTAGAAATAAAAATAATTAACATATATACACTTTTTAGCTGGTCTACCACTAGCTGTGAAATAAAAGCTTTAAAAGGTTAAAGCACATTTTTAATTTAAGAAAATTTGAAATCTTAATTTCTCTTCAAATAAACAAATTAAACGTCGAAGTTGACAGGAGGGGGGGGGGGGGGGGGGGGGGAATGAAAAATATATATATATTTGGCCCTTTTTAAAAATTGTCTGTGAAAGAGATGACAAATGCAAACCAGATCAGAGTACCTCTGTGTCTTTGTGCCTCTTGGGTGGATCCTCTAGAGATGGAGAGTGAGGTCTCTTTGGCGCTCCATTTAGACTGTTGGCCAGTTCAGGGGAGGAAGCGGCAAGGCGTGGTATTACACTGCGACCCACCACTGTAGGAATAGTGTTGCCAGCTGGAGGTGTTGGGGGCTTGGCAACTGGAGTGGTGATGGGCTCTGAAAGAAGACCGTATTGGAGTGAACGCAATTTACTAAAATTAAAGAAATTACAGCACGCATTAAAATGTGTTTCCCTAAGAGGAAAAACAGGAAGTCAGTCCACAATACAAGATATGATTACACTTACTGGAGCCGATGACTGGAATGGACATTCCTTGTTCTGGTTGAGACAGTTCTGATGCTGGTGGGCTGTCCATAAACTCAAGAACTGGAGGCTGGGGTGGGCTACTACAGCTTCCAAAAGAAAAACAAAACGTTTACACAGAAGCAGTGGAATGTATTAATTCTTTTTTATGAAACCTTATAGTAAGAAATCTTGGTCCCATTTTATAAAGTAGCCATAACAACTATGTACTTACTTTATGTAAATACCATGTACTTCTTGTGTTCAATTTGTTTTGCACAAAACTTATGGTGCCATTTAGGTGGGATTTGGGAGAGACCGTTTTGGCGGTAGATTTAAGGGTGGGTTAAGGTGTAAGGGTTGGATAGCAGCGTAATTATTAAATATAATTACATAAATTACAGGTATGTCTTTTTTTAAATACAGGAACAAAAATGGAAAAATAAGGAGGTACATAAGCGCACTGTAACAAACGATTAATTTCAATACCAGTTTTATATTAAGTGGTCTTAATTAATATTTACTTGAACCAACATTTTAGGTAACTGCATTTAAACATGGACTTGTGCATTTAATGAATATGAAAATTAGGCCATAAAATGTGTATGACCCTGAAAAACAACTGTGACATCCTGCATGAAACTTGTGACTTCATAATTTGCCACAAAGTTAGAGTAATATTTACATCTTATTTACGGAGCCAACCCCTAAAGCATTAAATAGCTTACTGAATATCAAGGCCAATAGAATAACTTAAAAATGCAATTTTTACCTCATGAACAGGTTTTTTTAGGCTGGTCACTTAAAATGCAGTCATTTATAAATTTCTTAGGATGTGCACTACACTACACTTGTAGTTGGGTTCTGTTGGAGTGTTTGATCTGGGCAAAAGATAGATAGATGGATGGACAGATGGTACATTCAGCTCAGGTCCACCAAACCCTCACATTACTGTTTACAAGCTAAATGTACATTTTGCACCAGAACTTACTGACCATCTGAAATGATGCAGCTTGCTGATTTTTGTTAAATTAGCTGAAAATTTGAAAAGTTTAAAATTAAAATGTATAAAAACCGACACCAGAAATTCACCCGTTGACAAATTGCCAAAGCCCAAGTCCGTCTAACCAACACTAATGTTTTTACAGAAGCGGGCATTTCAGTGATCCCACTTTGCTTGTTAAAGAAACATCATAGTTTGGATGGCAGCATTTACACTTCCTCAAATAACCAGATTGACAGAGCAACTGCAACAGCATCCGTACGAATCAAACCAAATCTGCCAAGAATGAACACTTCCTCTGAATCCTTTGGTCCAGATTTGTTGTGTGTGCTTTGCGGATAGCAACATTATAGAAAAGGTTCTTTCCATGCTGTATATGCAGAGATTGATTCACTGGTTAGTTCAGTTATCCAATCACTTTGGCAATTTTGTGTTTAACAGCTGTCTAAACGTACACATCTTGGCTAAAACAAGGTTAAACTTGGGCTGTCATTGAAAATCTATTAGACATCTAAGAATAGCCCAAAACTAGTCGTCAAATAGACAGATTAAATAGACTTTATATGTGTAGTCATTCATTTCTGTTTATTTGATGACTAGTCTAGTTTTGGCCTATTCCTAGACGTCTATTAGATTTTTACTGACAGTCCAAATTTAGCCTCGTTTTAGCCAAGACGGCCATGTTTAGACGTCTATTAGACATCTTTTAAAGTTAAAAAATGCTTGCTGGGACATTGGTTTCTGTCACACAGAGAGGAATTTTTTTTTTTAAATAAAATGTTTCCAACATAGTTTATATGCATGTTTTATAGTATAGTATATCTGCCTCATTTGCACCAAGCTTATTTATTTGTGCACTTCTTAATTTAGTATTAGCTTGTAACCCCATTTCTATGTATGTCTATTTGTCAAAATGTGTATGAAAACACTAGACTCTACTTGTCTTCAGGTGTGGAGGCTGGCTGGCATGGTTTGCTGATGGGTGTAGGAGAGCTGAATGGTGTGCCGATGTCTGTGTCCCTGGAGCTGTCCAGCTGACTGCTATCCAGAGAGCAGCGCTTTGACCCACCCCCATTTGAGCTCCGGTTTATATCTCCCAAACTCTGCCATAAAAAAAAAGGAAAGAAAAAAAAAAAAAAAAGGAATAAATATATAATGTCTTTAGAGACTAAATGCATCGACTCCTACTTCTAGACTTTGATTTTACCTTCTTTTTCCTCTGCACCAGCTCAGGAGGCAGGTAGTGATGCAGCTGTTTCTTCTTCACATGTGTGGCCTCAATAGTCATGCCATCCTTCAGCATGTTGATGTTGCTGGCCTGCCTATAAACTACAACAAAACACAATATTTGGACATTAAAAGATGGCAAGTTTCTTCAATAAAATCCAGAATTAAAAAAAAGGAGCAATTTACCAGTATCTGTGAAAGACTGAATGTCGTAAGTCAAGTCAATATTCACACAGTCAGAATTGTCCAGTTTTTTAAAGCTGATTCCAATAAACCACATGGAAACAAAATCATTCCTGCAAAATAAAAATACATACATTTAGAAGCAGATTTTTATATTTAAAGAGTCTGAGTAGTCTGAATATGAGGGCAATAATGTGCAAAAACATGAACCAATTATGATCTTGTACAGAATTTATTAATCATGGTTCAACATTTACTAATGCCTTATTAAAATCCCAATTCATGCTTGTTAACATTCATGCACCAACAATAAACTGTATTTTCATTAACAAACATGATCAAATACTTTAACTTTTAATAAAGAATGAATAAATCTATTAATGCATCTAACACGACCTTAATGTAAAGAGTAACCACATCAGATGTAGTATAAAACGGCAAAAAAGTATCAAATTCAAACTCTAAATGAAGAAATGATTCCTGAAAATAATGCAAACCACTTCTGCAGATTTATAGCTATCATTCAAAGGTAAATAATTAAAAATCCATGTCAGATTCAGAACGCTTTGAGATAAGATCCTATTTAGATTTTTATCCATCAATTCCCAAATAAAACAGCAATCGAATGTGTTCACATATCTGCATAAATTTATTGTGAAAAAAAAAATCTGCATTTGAAAGAAAACAAAAAAATACTGTACCACAACATGCCATAAAGGTAACATGAAATTACTGACAACTATGATAATACCCCCAACCGATCTTTAACTTACTCATTGCGGTTCTCTTTTGACCCAGGAAAAGACTGTGGGTTGACATGGGCAAGAGTGATGTACTCATTGCGCTCCAAGTTACCAACCAACACTCTTATCTTTGATTCAACCAGTCCAATCCTGTAGAGACCAGAAATTCATTATACAAACATTCTGTTGCCCTTGAGCCAAAACGGCCACAAAAATTGAACATTTAATAGATGTAATTAATAGTAAGAATTAAGAATGCATTGAGCCTTTACCACTCTAAATGGTTTTCCTCAGTGGATGCACTGGCAGTGAGGACAATATAATGCCTGCAACAAAAACACACATTAGGGTTTAACAATGCACTTAATCCTGGGTTATCATTGTGCGAACCACTTTTAATGCCTGCTAAAGTAAGCCTTCACACTTGCAGTTTAGAAGCAAGATTAGCACCACTTGTTGGTTATCAACAATGCAGCGTCAAACAATGCAATGTCAGAATATTACAGTTAGATGCTTAGCAAATGGAAACCAGTTTAGTGTACTATTGTATAGTATAGATACACTGTTCAAGCTGTAAGTTTCAGCAGTTATTTATTAAATATATATTTATTAAATATATATATATATATATATATATATATATATATATATATATATATATTTATTAAATATATATATATATATATATATATATATATATATATATATATATATATATATATATATATATATATATATATATATATATATATATATATATATATATATATATATATATAAAAACCTCAATCGGTGACAGAAGGGTAAATACTGGATTCACGGAGGTAAAGTGAATACCTTTTAAAGACTTTCCATACATTTTAAGACCTCATCATTTTAAACAGTTACATCAGCAACACTTAAATCGCATTTACTATATTCATTGTAAGACGACACAACTAAACTGACTCTGATTATGATGAATTAAAAAGGACTAATTTGCAATCATTCTTTCGGTTTTTGTTGGAGACACATACCACATCAGAAATCAGTGGGTAAAATTCAATACCTTTTAAGACTCTTGATACATTAAGGTCTGAACAGGTAACATTGGCAACATTTTTACTAAATACTGATTGTAGGAAACTAATCCTAAACAAACACATTATTAATATACTTTATAAAAATGTTAATCCAGAAGGTTTCGCCTATAGAACAGCCGAAATAATGGTGCTGCCTTGGTTACTGCAGTAAACAAAGCAGAGTGACACCAAATATAGCAGGATTTTATCGATTTCAAAAACTACACAGCATTCCAAAATTTCAAACTTTAGCAAACAACTATAATTATACAACTGTATTATCAACGATGAAGCAAAATTTAATACCTTGCAACAGCATTTAAAACCTTTTAAGGGCCTTCAATTTCTCTAAATCGATTGATCAACTTTTAATCCTTTAAAACACCCTGCACATATATCACATGACTCTACTTTGCCCCAAATGAAAAATAAAAAGATGCATGTATAAAGCATATCAGTCTCTTTAAACTGATACAAGACTAATGCCAAAGCAGCAGTTAGTGAGTGTTGAGATGACAAATCCAGTAGGATGCAACAAATGAACCAAACTCCCAAAATCTAAAAAACTTTTTTTTGAACAAAATAGATATACAATTAAAACATTATAATAAATTGTACACCTTGGAAATGGCATTTACGACTATATTCAGAAGGTCATAATTTGCACTCATTAAATCAGGGGTGCCCAAACTTTCTTATGAAGGGTCAAAAACCAAACTTGATTGAGGCTAGTGGGCCGAATGTAAATGTAGCTGAAAAAGTAATTTCCTAATTTATTTAATAATACTTAAAAATGACTAGAAAACATTGCTTCATATTAACCAATGCAGTATTTTAAGTCATGTCAAATTAGATATGATGATCTCGGTGTTAAAAGGCATTCACCCCAACACTCTCCATTATTTTCACTCTCCTCTCAGACGGAATGGTGGGCCACATCAAAGCTTACAATGGGCCAACTTTGGGCATCTCTGCATTAAATAATTACTTTATATAGCTTTATTTTACATTTTTGGGAGAAGCAAAACAGATGTTTCAGCAGTGGAAAGGCATTGAGAAAGGCATTGTGCTGAAACGTTTGTGTTTTGCATCTCCCAAGAATGTAAAATAAAGCTATATAAAGTAATTATTTAATGAGTGCGAATCATGACCTTCTGAATGATATTAACTAGATTAATAGACCAAAAATGTAAAAACGCAAGCGTGCAGTGTAGACTTCATTTCTGAACGCATTTATGACTTTATTACCTTATTAGGGCCTTCATTTTTTCTAAATTGATTTATCATCTTTTAATATGATCTCATGGACACCCTGGAAAGAAAACTAGACCTCTGGAGTGAAGAGACTTCTCATTCTACAAAGAAAATTCTTAATTGGACAGTCCGCAATTCATAAGAGAAATGCACAACTCCAGAGGCTTTAATGCAAACAGGTTGTGTGCGGTGTTTGTCTAAACACTCACAACGACACCACAAATGAAGATGTTACCTCAAGGTTTAGGAATGCAACACTATGTAAAACAGTGTATGTATATGGAAAAATTCCTGTTAAGTTCTAATATATTTGAAAAGATAGATAACTTAGGCATGTTTTACCTGGGCTTTAGAACTAGCCAGGGCTAACCATCTAAACTATGAAAAAGTGGAATGTTTAAAACTAAATCTTGAATATGACGTTGCGGATATCCATGTACCTATACTGTTGGAAAAAGTTGGGAGGTTCAAACAGCTTGGACCAGTCAGCTTTACCCTGAAGAATTTCATCTGTAACAGTAAGTCCTAAAACCAGAAATATTACAGAGGTCAATTTCAATGATCAGTAAAAAGACAAAGCTGTCCTTGTTTGACTTCAGTTACGGACCATTCTTGAACTCCTCATTCATAATGGTGCGTGTGGAAGTGGACACATTGTAGGTGGAATTCTGTTGTGGATATGCAGGAGTGATAATTGGCATTAGGTGATACCTGTCTGATGGATTCACCTGTAAGCAAAAGAACAAACAATGGTATAGTCAAATCAGAAAGCATGTAAAACCAAGAACAACAGCATATAATCACAATGAACATGAGTGCTGACCCGTGGATCCCAGACCGGCAGATTCAAATTGCTGTCTTCGGGTTGTTTTAAAAGCACAGGGTTTGGCCATTCCCTGAATAAGTCAAATCAGAGGACCAATGCATACGAATAGAATTAGGAAGGAAACAGGACATTCCATTGCTACATGATAGGGACTAGACAATTTTAGCACACGATACGTGAGGTTTCAGTTCCGCTATGTGGAACCTGGTGTGATATGACCTCACCATTTAGAGAAGACCAAAAAGAACTTATGCACAAGTGTGGCGGCAACAGCATTTGGGTAAAGCTGACATGTTCTGGCCACCAGCATAGCCCAGGAAACTCCACCGAGAAAGCCTAGCATGTTGGAATAGATTCCACGGCCTAAAAAAAAAAAAAAAAAAAAAAAAAAAAAAGGGGGGGGGGGGGGAAAGAGAATGTCAGTGAAATGTATTCTTAACATGTTTATTCAAGTTAAAATTGAGAACAAAAGATATCAGAAGTCTCCATTTCAAAGCAGATATAAGAGTGGTTAACACGTTAGGACACATTGAGCTGTGTGTGAAACACTTTTGAACCACAGTTTCCACTTCCCACTTTATCAAGAAAAGGGAGGGAAATAAATCAATAAAAGACTTACGTTTGGCCCACAGTTTAATCGCTCTTAATGTTAATCTGAAATTCTCTTTATTAGGCACCAAATATAGGATCTCATCTGTAACACGGCAACCTGCAAAACAATAATTTTGCACAAAATAATTAGACAGTAAATGTGACTATGTAACAATTTGAAGTGATAAGGACATTAATGAGATGAGCACATTTTTTTTAAATGGTTAGGTGAAAATTTTACTTGACAGACTGGACAAGTACCCAATTAAAACACCAAACTAGGGAAGTATTCATTTCATCAAGAGTCATTCTAATTTTAATAAGTAAACAGTGATATTGGTAATGAATTTAATGTAATATGGCCATCAAACTCCATATCATGCAGTTTGGCAGATGCACAATTGTATATTTTTGGCAACTTAAAAAGTCCTAGAGATCTCAGAAATACAGTTGCACATTTCCAACTCACACAGCAGTGTTCAGTAAACCCGGCTTCAAGTTAAATTAAAACTCACTCAATGATTTGCCGCCACCTACTGGTGGTTTACTCTCATTTTAAAAAGAATTAAGAATTTAACAACTTAAATGATTTAAAACAATCAATTTATAACTTCATACATTTATAAATGTTGGCAAGTAAATGCCTTTGAGCTAAATCAAAGACTTTACACTAAACATCTACAGGGTTCAGCATAGAGTACACCCCATTTTAAAAATGTTTATCTATTTCTTAGTAAATATGTAATATATTTTGATTCATTTTTCAACAAAACCGAAATGTATACTTACATTTAAACTTATCAAACAGATTTATAAAAAAATATATATAAATATATTTGGTCACCGAACAGCTTTAGAAATAAAGAGAATACATTAAAATTCATTCAAAATATTGCAAAACAAAACAAAAAATATATATATTTTGTTAGAGCGAGAGAGAGATGCTTATTCAACTAAAATTGACCAAAAAAAAAAACTGACAGCAAAGTAGTATGTTCACTGAACAGCAAATGTGGATATGACAAAGGTTTTGAACATGAAATGAAAATATATCTTCAAAATTATATGAAAACAAAAACAAACATATGTTCTTGTTAAAGGGATATGCTGCACTTCATGCTTAATACTAGGGCTGCACAATATTGGAAAAAACTGATATTGCGATATTTAATTTTTCCTGTGATAATTGCGATATGAATACACTTACACAAGATATTTTAAACAGCACTATTTGATGGTTTTCTGGAGAGTCTAACAGTATTCAGGTACAGAAATTGAATAATCACAATGCAAAAAATGCTTTTCTTTTTGTCTCGTTTCTAATCTAAATATTAAAAATTTATTAAAGCAAGTCAAATATTTTGTTTTCACCTTTATCTGTGAAATAATCTTGTTTTCACTTTGAAACGTAGATATTTGGACTAGAAACAAGACAAAAATTCTAAGTAAGAGATTTATTGGCATAAATACATAATACATTGATTGAATTATACTTGACCAGGAGCTACTGAAATGTATCCAGACTCAACATTGCATGTCTTTGCAATGTGACTATTGCAGACATGCACATTGCGATATCGATGCTGAAACGATACATTGTGCAGCCCTACCTAATACTAAAACATTTTTCAAAATTAATTACCATTAAGACTGCGAATACATCTGATGTCCAAGTTTCTGAGGAGAGAGTCTCCTCTCAGGTCCAGGTTATCAGGAATGGACTGTAGAGCTAGTCTAGCAAACAGCAGATCAATCTGAGTGGAGAGTGCAGGGGAAATTGGGATTAAAAACAAAATATCAAGCCGGTTTGATTTCATAAACAGGTCTTTACCAACAATTATTTACCTCAATGCCATCAAACTTGAATTTGATCACTGGTACAAATGCATCTTCCACAGCCTGAAAAAGAATTTCACACAATATTAAATTCACAAAAAAAATTCATTAAAAAGCCAGAGGAACAAACTTTGTAGAACATCAAAAAGTACTCACGCGCAGGTCCTTAATCTCATCATGCCGTTTTAGTTTTTCAAAGAAGGATGAAAAAAAGTCAGTTCTTTCAACATGACGTGGGGCAACACACAAAGCATCTATATCAGCACCTGAAGAAACATTATTTTGATTAGCAATGGCTCATGTGCTGTTTCTGAACAAAGGCTCTCTCTCAAGTTAGCATCCAGCAGCTCATCAAATGTACCTTTTGTGTGCACTCCCAACCTATAGGACCCAAACGTAAAAATTTTGCCACCAACATTCGCTACTGCTGACGGTGGAAGATTCTGTAGATTAAAAGGAACAATTTAGAAAAGCATCTCATGTAACCTGATGATCAAACAAAGAGACCTGCAGGTTTACTTACCTTTGATTCACTGATTTCAGAAATCCATTCCTTCACAAAGGAATTTAGCTTCCCAAGCACTGCAAGCCTACAAAAACACAAACATCACTCTCTTAATAAATCAGTCACCCAGAACATGCAAAAAGCTCACCTGCAGGACGCCAAGTCGTCAACTACACAAAATTGTGACAAGTGAACTAGGGTTGGGCTAATAGCCATTGATAGCCATCATGATGCTGAGCCGGCATCGCGATCCTCCGCCCCGCCCCAGCAGCAACCCGCTCTTAAAAAAAATACACACGGCCCCATTTACACGAATACGTCTTCGTTTTAAAATGGCATTTTGGAACGAAAACGATCCACATCCGCAGTGGCGTTTCACCTAGCCTTACTGATCTCCCTATAGTTGTTAAACATGATATTTAATTCATCTAGTTTCTATCTAACGACTCTTCGGTCTTTTGAATCTATCAGGTAACGTGTGTCAGCCTATTCATGCCAGAGCCCCACAAGAAAAAGTGATTGACAAGTGGTATTGTGTGTGTAACTTTATTTATGATTTGGTTATGGGTAAAAGAAAGACCATGCGGGTCAGATAGTAGAAACGGTAGGCTACGAATAATAAATTCACTGCCGCCTACAACGACAATGCCATCTTCCATCGCGATGTTTCAAATTAGACATTGTACGATGTTAAATTGGTCAACTTCGCCCAACCCTAAACAGAAGAGTTATTTTGTAACCACAAACCATGACAAGATGAGATTTTTTTTAATCCTCTTGATGCAAAAAGCTGTACATAAAAGATTTTACCACAACTGATCTAGGTATACAGGATGTGAATGTAAGTATGTGTTTGTGTATAAATAACAGTTGAACTGATTTCCAGAAAGAACTCAATTTCTCATGGCGCCACCGAGGGACAAATTTACAAAACGTTAAGTCTGGAAGATTTTCAGGGTCAGTGTTTGTGTCATGATTATCAACTGGCTACTGCGAGGTCACAGTGACATTCAAGCAAAGCATACACTAGCAAGACTAATGACTACCTGCACATATTAATTCATTAATTTCAGAGCCAGCGATTAAACAAATCTGTAGTTAAACGTTTCATAAGTTCAGGCAACAGATAAGTGACCAAGCACCTGCTTCCACGTGCATTTTCAGGGTTTATACCGCATGCAACATTAAAATGCATTTACAAAAATATCTGTAGTGGTCAAACTTGGAGATAGTTTTTGATGAACTATTGAAGAATATTTCTGTAATTTACACCTTTTACTTGTCACAAACCTGTTTAAATTTCTTTCTTCTGTTGAACACAAAAAATATAATGTTGGACACTGGTAACCATTGACTTCCATAGTATTTGTTTTGAAATACTTGGTGGCGTAAAATATTTTTCCCCACTTTTGGGTGAACTATCCCTTTAAAAATGTTGCAAGCCACATTTACATTTGCATTTAGCATCATCCATTTGTGATCAGATTAACCAAAATACATCTTATTATGAGGTGTAAACAGTCTAAACATTAGTGAAAAAAAAAAAAACCAACAAAAAAAACGAAGCTAGATGGGATTAAAAAAAGCACCATTTATAGCAGTGTTTCTCAATCACATTCCTATTGGTTCCAAAACCACCAACACTGCATGTTTTTGATTTCTCCTTTGCCAGTCACACTCATTACAAGTCTTTCATTCTCTGCTAACATGCTGTTGATCTGAATCAGATGTGTTTGGTTAAGGCGACTTGGAAAATGTGCAGAGCTGGTGGTCCACTAGGATCGTGGTTGAGAAACACTGAGTTATAGAACAAAATCAATGCCAAAAGCATTGAAACAAAAAGCTAGTCGAAAAGCCCTAACTGAAAACAATAATACATTGAATTAACAACTGCTTGCATTTTACTGACTTGAATTGTTTGTAATTTTAGGTCTTGAAATGTAACATATCGGTTTATTTAAATTTCAATTCAATACTTCATATTCAACTTCCAGATTTCACTTCCAAAATTCAGCTCTATTTAAAAATACAAAGTATAATATTCAAAACACAATTTTCAGTTAATTTCTTTTAAGCTCAAAAATTAGCTTCCATAACTTCAGTGGTTCAAATTTGGCAATACATCCAGGAGCTGCAGGAAAAGCAATAGACTGCAGACACTGGATTCGATAGATTGCTTTCTCACCACTTTTACATGCATTTTTTTCAGTTAGTGCCATTTTGCCAAGCTTTTAATTTCACCATTTTTAGCATTGATTGTGTTCCATAACATGTAGAAGAAAAGCAATTTTAGGTTCTATGTGACTTGATAAAACAGAAAAAATAAACTACAGCCGGCTAAAAAAGGAACTAAGTCAAATGCCTGTGTCGATTGCCATGGTGATGAAAAAGCACAAGCATGAGTTTCTAAAAGTTGTTAACTGACAGACATCAGCTGACAAGTAAACAGGGATAAATTGGTTCATGGAACAATGAGAAAGACTCGCATTGTTCGTTTACACATACTACCAACATTGTTACAATACAAAGTGGATGGCCCTTGTGCTGTGTTTGGCTTAACTGCTCTACACAATAGAGAAGGGCAAGCAATACTATTTCCGGTTGATTTTGTAGTTATATCACACAACTTTCAATGTCATAAATGCCACAAATAATATGACCAACAAACAGTCCAAAACAGGAGCTTAGAAAGCCCATTGCCCACCAATGTTTCAGAAGTGTTATTGCTTGAGAAGCAGACAGAACGCATAAATATAAATGCTCTATGATATCAGCTATGTGCAAGGTATGCACCATTGAGTACGCTGATCACTCGAAGCAGATCACTGGGCTGTTCAGACTGACACTGACACAAGGTGGACATATTTGTTTCTTTTTATGACGGCAGTAAACAACTGAACAATTATTTGAACTGTACAACCATACAAGCTAAAAATTAACATTTATTTTTATATCTTTATCCACAAAGTGTGCAGCTTTTGTCACTGCAGTGTATCTTTCTAGGCATCTGGAAGAACATTTTTAGTACACTACTAGTACATTGATATTAGTATACTTACTAAACAAAGTAAACTTTTATACTTGACTTTAAGTATACTTTTTCCTAAATGTGTATTTACTGACTTGCTTACTAAGATCAGTCTTGTACAGCCAGGGGGAGTATTGCCACTTTGACAACCAAGTTGGGTCAAAGCTAGGGATGCTCCAATCAGGATTTTTGCAGCCAATGCAGAGCACCTATTCCTTGTCATGGTGATCGGCCGATTCTAATGCTTAAAAGCACATTTCCCTCTAAGTATGAACCTTAAGAGAAGATCTCGCCTTAACTAAGAAAATAAATGGAGGATGCTGCATATAATCTTTTAAACATGTCTCATAACCATTTAGGAATGAATGTATTATGGCTAGAAGCAGCTTTACAGAAAATAATTCATCCGTTCATTTTACTTTGGCTTAGTTCCTTAATTTATAAAGGGGTCGCCACAGCGGAATGAACCGCCACAGAAAATAATAAAGACGAATATAAAAATTGGTAAGTAAAATGACAAACAATGCCATTTGGAAACACTGCAAACACTTTAAAAATGAATTCAACATGTCTCTATCAAGCACAAGTTTGGAGTGCATATTTGATGCATAACTTAAATTGCACACCTATAAATCCATTACTTATTTACTAAAAGAATAGGGGCCTATAACTGATTATTCCAACATGTTAGAAGTTGTATTATTAAATATTCATGTTTAAAAATAAATTAAGTTCTATTCAGCTAATAATTCCAGCCAGATTTAAGTGAACTTGCAATAGTCAAAAATACAGAACTTTCAGTTGTTATATGTAAAAAGGCCTAAATACATGCATACATGCAAATATTTTGCTTGTCTCCAACTATTGACAGCAGATCACTCAATGAGAGAGGGACTTGTACTCACAATGTCTTTACAGCTCTATTCATTTAACCGAAGAAATATAAAGCTTAGAACGTCTCTGTTCCTCTCACGATCTGTTCTCTTGCTTATTCACTCTTGTCGCCATGATTTCTGGGTATTTTAACTCATTTTTGGGGATCAGGGAGCAGGAGTAAATTCATGGGAAACTCCTGGAGCTTCAAGGAGAGGTCATAAGGTTAGATGACACACTACATAGGGGCGATCAATCTGCTCGCGTTACAGCAGCTCAAACACTTGAAATACAATGGCTGCACTTGCAACAAAGAGAACATCATTCGCACAAGTCACACCAATAAACAGGTCGCACCGCATCTATATATTTTAGCTGCTGTGATGCAAGCTCATTGATCGTTCAAGCCTCCACGCATCATTTAGCTGTGCTGTAGCTGCTGTAGCCTATGCATAATCTACGGGAGCGCATGTGCATCTTTGGTTCTGTCAGGTGTGGCTCACACTCCCATACAGCAGAGTGTCTGTGTGAAACTTCAATGTGCGCGATTCAGAGAGCAGAAATTTGTAAACGCGCAACCATGTAGCAGAGACAGGAATAACATGCCGTTGTGCAAGTAAGATAACACATATGGCTACTTCGCTTGTTAATTAGGAGAAGTTGTGAACTGGCTCTATACAGAAAATAAAATTAACTTGACTTCAAAGGGGGTGGGGAAAGCCGTTGGGAGGGCGGGGCGCTCCCGTAACATAATGGTAGGGGAAACACTGGTCTCTAACCTCTGGAAAGCAGTGACTAAACCAGCAGTTACACAACTGAAAGCTCACCTGTGATTGAGCTCATCTTCACCTTCAAACACTCCAAATGGTTTCATAGCCTCAGTGAGCTTCTGAGTGTAGATATTGTCTATCTCTCTGGGAAATGCCAGGCTGATTGAAGATGTGATGCCATAATGTTTCCGAGGCTGCTGCCCGCCAAGCGTACTGTTGCCAGTCCTGTGAATCAAAACAGGACAGTACTTCTGTTACATTCTATACTGATAAATGTAAAAAAAAAAAATGAAGGACCTAAGCATTTGACTCACTCGTCTGGTCACACTTTATTTTGATGGTCTGTTTGTTGAATTTAAGTTACATTGCATCTACATGCCAACTAATTCTCATTAAATTATAAGTAGACTGTTAGGTTGGGGTTAATGTAAGTTGTTAAAGTTTATTATAGTCAGTTAAATGTCTGTTGAAGGAGCAATATCAGCAGATATTAAGCATACGGTCAACTAATACTCAAATGGACCATCAAAATAAAAAAAGTGTTACAGAGTTTCCTTCTTAGAACACAAAACTAAGATATTTAAATCTATATAAACACTATTAGACATTGATGGTTCCCAGTAAGTAGCACTTTTTATAATATCTTGAGTTCAACAGGCCCAACACTACACGCTCATTTCTAGTTAATTTTAAGTATAAATACACACTTGTAAATGAAAAAAAAAAAAACTATATATATATATATATATATATATATATATATATATATATATATATATATATATATATATATATATATATACATATACACACATACATTTTTTTTCTTTCCCCTTGGAAAACTTGACCAAAATCAACAATATATTTGGCTCAAGTTACATACTTTAAAAGATGAGCAATTCACAGAAAACTTAAGACAATACTGGCTAACTAGAGAGCAAATAACCAAGTTTGTTGTAGAACAAGAACAGTGCTCTAATCATTTGTATATGAAACAAATAAGTCAAATGTGCTTTGTAATATTGTTTGTTAAAATGTATAGTTATAAATTACTGTTTGCGTGTTAAATGCTATGAACATTGATATGCGTTTGAATGAAAGCATGCATGTTACACACGCACACTTTAAAATACAAGTAAATACTACATGGAGCACTTATAATATTATCTGAGCACGTAAGAGACACACACAAGATCACGACAATGTTCACATCGTACTTGGCCATTTAGAGAAATTATATGTACATGCATTTGTATTTGCAACTTAATAAATGGGGTGTTTGTAGGGGTTCATGGTGAACTTGGGAACATCAAATTCATGTTGCATTTACATAATGTACCCCACCACACCTGTGCATTCGAATACACTGCGTTTTTGAAGCGTAAACAACAGCTGAAAGATCTGCGCTAACATGTACAAGCATTGCACAATATGTGCGTGTAAACAAAGACAAGATGACTTGATTAACTCGACAGAAAAACTAAATTCCAACTCAAACCACCAAACAATCGTGTACTATACATCTGTAACTACTGCGATTGTTTATTTTGGATTAAAAACACACATTTAGGCCGCTTATCCGCGACAGCCTGCATTCTCTGACCGTTATCTCAATAAACAGGCTAAACTAGCCTAGCCTTGCATATATCCTGAGTAACTAACTCGCTTACCAACATAACATCATTGTGAGGCACGGAACACTTACGCTGACATCTCTCTCATGACCTTGCGTAGAAATATCCAAATATTTTCAGAACAAACGCGCAAAAAACATGTAAACTCAGCCAGCAGCAGCCCCGTCTCAATTTATAACAATAGTTGCTGCTCCAATATGGCGCCCACCGGACAGACATATCCCGACGTGCTTTGCGCCCCGACGCCACCGTATGAATGTTTTCAAATATCAATCACGGTTTTATTGGACCAGACTGAGCGCAGATCAGCTTAGCCTACAGAAGAACTATCAACAAGTGTTTTATTATTTAACAAAGAAAACGACTCTCTCTAGTAAAAGAGGATTCAAGGTTACAAGTACGTTTTCGTCTCGTTGTGTGTTGGAGTGGATTTATTTTTGAAAATTAAATCGAATTGTAATATATTATTCACTGGAATTGTAATGTTTGACAGAGTGACAGTAATATTTAAAGAATTATTTATACAAGTGTTTTTGTGACTGACAACATGCCCTCGCTCGTCACGTGACCAGCGTTCCGTAAGTAAACACTCTGAAATGTTTTGTCCTATTTTAACCGATTTCGACATAAAGTTAGCCAATTCTATAATTTTAATTGGTTAGTATTGGCACGTGAAAGCACGCAGATTAACATATAATCATGAGAGTTAAACAAAACCGAACAGAAATGCTTATTACTTTTATCATAAGACTTCTTGCTAGGCAGTATTTGTTTGTGTCATGTAATATAGCCTAGCATTTCTGTGATATTTTCTTGATTGCAGTAAGGCCTTCTGCCTTTTTGTGTGCCTAGAGTAGATTGGTAGATTTTAAACCGTTTATAAATGACTTTAAATGATCTTTTAGACCAATTAGTGTGAAAAACTACCATCTGAAGGGCTCAGGCATCACTTTTGACCTTAACATTGTGTTTTAATTGGATTACAGAGGTTTAAATAAGGTGGCCTTCTTAGATGATTTCGTTTCTACTACTATGCACTTGATTCTAGTAAAACATTTTAGGTGTGCCACAGAAATAAGTATAGAAATTGGCATTTGCAAATAGACCTATACTATTTTTATACCATGAAAAAACAATAAAAATAAAAACAGTCATGGTCAGCAGTCATGATAAATCTTTTTTGGAAAAAAAAAATGTATAATGAATTAAAAATAATAGGCCTATAAATTTATGAATCAGTATAAATAATTCAGCGGGCTGCACAGTGGCTCAGTGGTCGCCTCACAGCAAGATGGTTGTTGCTGGTTCAAGTCTTAGCTGGGTCAGTTGGCATTTCTGTGTGGAGTTTGCATGTTCCCCCCGTGTTCTTGTTGGTTTCCTCTGGGTGCTCC
This sequence comes from Danio aesculapii, assembly GCF_903798145.1. Lineage (NCBI taxonomy): Eukaryota > Metazoa > Chordata > Actinopteri > Cypriniformes > Danionidae > Danio > Danio aesculapii. The sequence continues at coordinate 27,253,042 of NC_079447.1, read as the reverse complement.
GGTGTCCCCCACAGTCCAAACACATGCGCTATAGGTGACTTGAATAAACTAAATTGGGTGTTGTGAATGTGAGAGTTTATGGATGTTTCCCAGTATTGGGTTGCAGCTGGAAGGGCATCTGCTGTGTAAAACATATGCTGGATAAGTTGGCGGTTCATTCCGTAGACTAAAAAGGGACTATAAAGGGACTAAGCTGAAGGAAAATTAATAATTGAATAAATAATTAATGTGATAATAAAAGTTATATAATATATATTACATATAATATATAAATAATAAAGACAATAAAGTATAACTAAGTTTATGAGGCAAATTTATATTTGTTGTAGGACAATCCATTTTATACTGTAAAGTAAAAATTATTATAAAATATTATAAATGATCATACATATGGTTAAAAATTTTAAATGTATACATTTTTTGTTTGGTCACACTTAATTTTGATGGTTCATTTGTTGGATTTAGTTACATTGCATCTGCATGCCGACTAATTCTCATTAGATTATAAGTAGACTGTTAGGTTGGGGTTAGGGTTAGTGTAAGCTTACATGTACTTGAAAAGTTTCTTATAGTCAGCTAATTGTCTGTTGAAGGAGCAGTCTCAGCAGATATTAAGCAGACAGTCTACTAATACTCAAATGGACCATCAAAGTAAAGTGTTACTTTAAAAAAAAAAAAATTATTTACTTATTTCGGTAACATTAGGATCAACACTACTATTTTAATGCTAAAGTTTTAGCATCAATTAATGTACTGATTAATATTAACATGAGTAATACACTTGTTAGAGTATTTATTAATTAACATTAATAAACATACAGCTGTCATTAGTAATGTTAACTTAATTTGATTAAATAATGTGTATTGTAAAACATTAAATAGTGTTTAGAGTATTAATTAACTTTAATCAACAAAATGTCGTTATTATTAGTTCATGTTCTTAAATACATTTAATAATGTTTACTATATGCTTTTCTTGAAATAAATAAAATAGAATGTAATTAATAAATGTTATTTATTTGAATTTCAGTGTAAAATGTTACTTTAACATCTTTAACAGTTTATTTATTTTATTATTATTGACTTTAATCCATATTTTTTTATTTAGCCATATTTTAGTAAAAAAATTATCAATTATTTTATTATACTGCTATTTATATTTATCAGAATATTCTTATTTATTTACTGTATATCGTTTTAAATTTTACATTTATGCATTTTAATTATTTTTAATTGAAAAAAATCCACCTGACCCTCTTGCACTCCCTGTTGGAAAACCTCTACTAGGGAATACGATTATTTAGCTAATAATAGGCTTAAGACTATTGATTAAAGGATATAATAGGCTGCATCCGCTCCATTTCATGAAGCGTAGTAGTTCTAGTTAGAAAAGAGCTTTGGCATATGTTGTGATTGAATCGATTAGACACAAACCAGGCCTTGGCAAGAACGTGCGTTCCGTGGGTAATTGCTTATCCACAGCACCATCTAGTGGATCAGTGCCAGTAGTGTCCTGATGACGTCCAGCATCTCCTCAGCGAAAACCAGCTCAAAAAATGTTGCGTGAGTGCAATTTTAAAACATAGAATATTGCTTTGTTGTGTATGTTGTAATAAAAATCATGTAACAATGTATAGCATCACCATTCATATTGACCTACACGTTGGACACAAACGCCTATTAACATCGCATGCAGTGTATTATAGGGATAGTTCAACTAAAAATGACATTTCTACCTTATTTACTCAACACTCAAGTGGTTCTAAACGTTGATTATTTTTTTTCCATTTATCAATTAAACCAAGATGTAAGAATGTTATAAAAAGCAGCAATTGACATCCATACAAAAAAGTTAATGACTTTCTTCAGCTATCATCCTTTGTGTTCAGCAAAGAAATTCAAACACGTGAATTTTTAAACAAGTGAAGAGCAGCCTATATAAGGATATAATTATCTTTTTATTGGCGAGCTATTCCTTTAAAGCAATGCGCAAGTTATTAGGTCTCGGTAACTTTAGTAAATTTAAATGTGTAACATCCTCATGCATAACAGTTTCGGTGATTGTGCCTCGCTGTATACTTATACATCCGTGCTTTAATGAAATTGAATGCATTAGGATATACAATGCACTATACGTGCGTGTGCGCGTGCACATTTAAATACTCAAATTAAAACACCTTAAACAATCTTGTAGTTTGATTCATGATAACATTTTAAACGTTTATTTCTAATGACTAAAAGGCTCAGTGTATGAAATCTTGAGAATACCATCGACATCATATCTTCAAAATAACTTAAAACTTTATATGCTATAAACATAAGTGCTCTTCGCACAGATTCACGTTAACCATCAGCTTGTTGTTCACTAACACTGACGATCTTTAATCGTGGATGATTTTGGCGTTTTTTGACACTTTTCTCCATGTTGGTCAGTTTAGATCTACATCGAATTGATTTTCCGATGTTGCAGTCGAAAAATAATTTTTGTGTGTGTTACCCAACCGAGTTAAGAAACGATCCGGACATAAAGAACATTTTATTTAAGGTCTGTAATATCTAACACCATTTTCAAAGTTTAATGATCATCTGTATTTTCTAAAACAATTTAAGGAATTTTCACATGGCATACACTGTAAAAAATGCTGGGTTCCACACAATCCCTTCATATCGTCCCAATGCAAATCGATTAAGTTAATTTTAATGTTTTTTTTGCAATTTTAGGTTGATTGAACATAAAACAATTAAATTGTCCCAAAAACCCCTCAAGAATTTAGTTGTTTCAGCTTATTTTAAATAAGTAGTTTGAACATGCAAATATTTTTTTGAGTGTATAAGAACCATTTTTTGGTTCCTCAAAAACATTTCGATGAATATTCTTAAAAGAACCATTATTTTCTTGCTGGGAAGCATGTTAACATTGTTAAGGATCCAAAGAACCTTTTGTGCTATATACAAAGGATTCTTTAAAGCCAATAAATAACCTATTTTTAATAGTGCAGGCTATCCATATTAATTCTAAATGGCGTAATTAAGAAAGTATTAAGTATTCGAATATAAAAACCCCGTAGCCTTTATGAACAACGACATTGAGCAAAAAGCAAAGATGATGACTTATACACAAAAGCAAGACAATATTATATTATGAACTGTTTTGATTGCTTTATTAAAAAAAACAACAAAAACAACAACAACAACACTTCTATAGTGTGGATGCTGATTTTTCTCCTCTGTTCCTTCATGTCTGTTTCTGTTTTCATGTGCCATTTGTAAAAAAGAAAATGAGCAGATCAACCTGTTTTAGCAGTCTGCTTTAACCAGAGCTTCTTTGTGTAGAACCTGTTGGAAAGCAGTTATTAGTCACACTTAAAGCGTTGAGAGAGAAAGAGTGTTTAGTCGGTGTTCCCGCTGTAAAGGCCAGTTGGTAAATTCTTCTGCGAGATCGTCAGGCGCGAAAGCAGTGTGTTTCCTGATGTTTCCTCCCGTGTTTACAGACAAGCTTATTCGCTGCCAGAGTTTGTGTGGCAGTGAGTTGATTTCGCGTCGTCGCTGTCCATGGTTCTGAAGCAATTATAACAGCCACAACTCAGTCTGATTAAAATGAAAACATTTCAGCCAACTTGACAAATTAATGCTGGATGTAAAGGCTGTGCAAAAATAACCCGGAAAAAGTGCTATTTCTCACGAACTGTTAGATTGCGTATGTTGTACATTGTATTTCTGATTTACGGTATTTCAACTTTCGTTCTTTTTATATCAAAGCTCTGCTGACTCCTGTATTTATTTCCAGTTGCTGACGTGGGAGTTGGTCGAGACTGTTCATTTTTACACCGTCGAATCATGAGAAAATAACAATCAAATGCAGTTGTACACTATATTTAAACGACAAAAAATCTTTAAAGTTGGCTTCTTCTTTAAAGTTAAAGTTAAATCTTTAAAAATCCATTTGTTCAGCAGAATTTAAGTTTAATGCAAATATAAAACGCATCAAATCAAGATACAGCTTTTGTAGTGTCCATCTTTCGTGCAGAAATAGTCTACTAGTGACTGTTTAATTTTCTTGTTTCGTTTTTAGGCTTCCTGATGACCATGGTTCTCCTCTCAATGAAAAACAAAAAACATTTCACAGGTATAAAAGTTGGAAAGGATTGTATAAACATTTACTTCTTCCTTAGAGAAATGCTACACCTTTTGTACAGCATATAGCTTTAATAAGCAGTAAAAAAAAAATAGAAATAGCCAATTATGCTCAATAATCAAGCAAATTAAGAAGCAAAGAAACTTCAGGAATATCAAAAGAGAAAATTGATTTAAAATACGAAAAAAATAACTTGCACTTTAACGATGAAAACAGATTTCTGTTCTAAACCCCTAGACGTTTATTTCTCTTTAAAGCGTTGTATTTTATTCGTTTGCTGAGCTATATATTTTAATGATTTGTAATGTTATTAAATCAGGTTTCTTCATTCACTTCTTTTAGTGGGCTACGGCGATTCCTTGTAAATAATTCTGTGTCATTATAATTTCGCACACTAGAGGGAGCCTGGACCACGATACATTTCTTTTGCTCCTTTCTTCTCTCCCAAACTCCGCGAGTTCACGAGTCTATCATCAGAAACCTCTGTAAAAGTTTCCAGAATTTACCTTTATATCCCTTTTGTAGTTACAGTTAACTTTTATTTTTTATTATATGCTTATCCTGCTTATTTTTTTTTTTGCTTTTAGGCTATACTAAAAAGCTATTTACTATACAAATTAAACGTAAATGGGCTTTAATACTTGTATTTCTAAAGTAATTTCTAATTGCGCAAAAGCTAAGTTATCATAAAACTAAATATGGTTGCAATTCAACAGTTACCGCACTCAAACGTGATGAAAATAATTTGACAATCGGTGATTTGACATATAGTTTACTTATAGGCCTCAGTGTACATTATCCCGATTGATATTAGACATTTATGTGTATTTTCTAAGTATATTTTCTGTTGTTTTCACTTTAGCATCCTCTCTAAAGGAACATCAGCTTACAGAAACATGTAATGAACGAAAAGCTAAACGACAGGCGTCCCCAGTTTGCATCCATTAGTCAACATAATGTAATAATAACAGTTACAACAGCATAAACCCCATCTGGATTACTTTACAATAACGTTTACGCAGCGTCAAGGATGTGAATTTTGTTCTTATAAAACGTTCTTTTAATGATATATCTCGCAGTCACCACATAGTCCGCTCTCTCAGGTAATCTGATTTCCTCAGCCTCTCCTCTTATTCTCCTCTTTAACTCGCTCACATGCCGTTGCTTTTGTAGAAGAAGCAGTACTCACGTTTATAATTTCGCCCACAGAGTCGTAATCCCTTTGATTATATCTAATACCTGCCAAAACCCAGATGGCATGCCCACCCATCGCTCAGTGTGATAATGCCACATTGTGAAATCTAGCCATTAATATTAATTTTCAGTCTGCGAATGTGTCTGAACTGCCGAAGCTTAAAATTCCTTAAAGAAGGCAAGGCTTGACTTACCAGGGATTTTAAGAGCATTCCCATTTCGCCTTTCTCCGTCCTTTGAGGTAAAACTTGTATTTTGTGGGATGTGTAGATTTAAGGTGGTCAAAGTCTCTCTCAGTCGACACGACGAGGCCTATACATCTAATACCGTCAGGTTGGTTTATATGTCAAATCATTTCTTTGCGACATTTTGATCAACGTGAAGAACTGTTTCTGTAGTTTTCATGGGGGGTTTGTGTTCGAATTAAGCATGCTTTGGAAACTAGTCTTAGATAAAATAATTTGGTTAATAATGCTCACTTTTCCTATAGTGACATTTTACATGGTTAATTACTCAGGTTATTCGCAGAGCCTGTCCCAGAGGAACCCGTAAGAGGATAATATCACGATTACAACCATATCTGAGAGATACATGCCATTTTAAATTAACTACGAACAAGGCAAGGAAGCCGAATAATTTCATGCAGGAGGACCAGTACATGGCCTTCACTCAAAACCAGCCATACATATATGTGTGAATTATTATTTAGATATATCATATAATAGCCATATATGGAAAACAAAACGGGGCATATACATATCTAGCAATTTGGGTTTAGTTTTTTTCTCTTCTATTTAGCCTGCCATGGGTCTGGATTTGGATTAAACCAGTAGAACGTGTCATATTTGCGCTGTAGATTTTTTTTAAAGTTCCCTATATGTAAATGCAAACTTTTGAATTAAAAAGAGATTTAACGACACATGCATATATGATTAAAAGAAAAGGAAAATCTAAACAAATAATCGAGTAGGCTATCATACAAGTTTGTTTTCACTGTTTTGCAGAGTACTTTCTTTAGCACTAATTAGCCTAACACGAATCGTCGTGTTTACCAAGCATTTGTTGATCTATAACATGCTCAATGATGAGTAACAACACTAAGGTATTTATCGAAAAGTTTTATCATATTTGGTCAATTAAATAAAGGAAGAATAACAAAAGATTAAAAGAACATTGCTTTAAATATGTCACGTTTACTATTGGAATACACGTGGAAACCTAGAAAATATTAAACAGAGAAATTAAAACCAAAATTACTTACAATGATAATTTGCAAATTCATTAAAGTGGATAATATGAAAAAATAAAATAAATTAAAACACTGGCCCACACACACACTAGCTGCACGCGACGGGTGCTAGTAAATGCCAAAAGCCCCTCTTTGAACGTGACATCAGCGCTGGACAACAGTTGCAGGAAAACAGATCTGCTGATGAATTGCCAGAGCTAGTGGGAAAATGAGAGGAGTGAAGCATGAACAGGGCGTAGGGCGTTGATTTATCGCATAAGCCCTCGGTCATTTCCATATATTAAAATGTGCCCGAGGGGCCAGTCAGTCAATTTCCTTGAGCCACTACCTGTGGAAGGCAGGCACATGACCAAAAGACATTTAACTGTCTTGCTTTTCACCTGACCCATGTACCAATATTCATCCCCTCACCCCCGGTATAATATTCAATAGTGAAAACCTACTATTAACATTTTTATTATGTAGGTTTGGTAATCTGGTTTTTGTGTCATCCACTGGGCCTGGCGCATTGAGCTAAAACGTTATTTTAAGCATGAATCTGTCATCGCACTTTCCTCTCACTCTCATTTCCCATCGCTCCCTCTGTCATTCTCTCACACAAAAGCACTTTTTCTGTACGAGCGAGCGCGCCTGACCGTGCATTGGAGAGATGGATATTGCAATGCATTTAACGTCTGGCTGATTTATGATGGGATCAGTCGCATTGTCATTTACATATTGAGATTCTGTTTGTACGCGGCGTTTTGTTGCTGCCTGATAGCTTCCATTCTTGAAGGAGGTGTAAACGCTCCGTTTGCTCTGATCAATGTCCGCCTGGGAGCAAGAGACAGAGTTTCATGAAAGTAAAAAAAAAAGTGGAAAAAAGGCGGTCCATCAGCCAATGGCCTGAGTGGGCAGGTGCCATGGTTAGTTATGCTGAAATGCGTAAACGTCCCCAAATTTGTCCAGCACCAAAAGCAGAAGATATTTGCGCACTTTGCGCTCTAACCTCGGTAATATTAGCTGTTTAGGCGCGGGGGAATATTGCTTTCGGATTTAGAAGTGTTTAAAAGTTTTAATTAAACGTTCAGACTAAACCAAACCTGAAGGGTTATTTCGGCAAACTTGTATTTTAGGTAGCCTAGACGCAAATGCATCGAACAAAGTTTAACAGTGAAGTCTTTCTATGGGATAAATAAAACAAACAGCACAATCTCTGTCAAGAATTCCTTATAGAAATCCGTGGATATTTAAATGTAAAAAGTCCCACCTAAAGCCCAGAAGTGTTCACGGACTAAGAATTTTCTTTTGTTACTTTTTATCATCCAGAAACCGCCCGTGCTTGTGTTTTAAAGAAACCAGTTCAATAAGCATATCTAAACCTAACCTATAAGTACTGTTTCTTGTTCTTTATTAAATATTTTTCTTTGCTTAAAGCACCATTATTTCTAAAACGCCACTGAAGCGCGGCACTCTTAAAAGTGCTATAAATGTATCTCGCTCCTTTTGTGCACGCTGAATATAATGCGCTGCGTCGAAATGATATCAAAGGCTGGAAATACAAAATTCAGATCGATACGGTGCTTTTAATCATATGCACTTGTTGAGAACAATGACCTGAAAAGCATCGGCACAGTCAGTGTGGTACAGTCGAGCGGATCCATTGGCATTCCCAGATAGATCTCGCGCAAAGTTGACCTTTTTACCCAGCACAAACCTGACTCAACTTTCGCGTTAAGAGCTGACACCTCGCGTCGGAAAAAACACACGCGCACCAACACAGCGATCAGTCTTGGTCCAGAAACAAAGATGTCAGCGTATAAGCCTGCAAAGCAGTTTCACTCACTCGCTCGCGGGTCACGTATTATCTCCAGCATTCGACTTCAACTCCGATCGGTTCCCTATTGAATTGTGCCTTTTCCCCGCAGACTGTCACTTGTTCACGCAGCCTCTGCTTTCTCTGGAGTAGTCGCTATAGTCTAGTTGTACTTCTACTAGTTCGCAGGGGTGTCTCTCTCTTCCTCCCACCTCATGCATTGAACTAGCTTGTCATCGCGTTCGGTTATACGCTTCATGTCTCTTTAATTTCGAATGCATCAGCGCTGTTTACAGCATCTTTATATTTCTAAATCCACGCGGCGGTTTACTGACACCCCCTCCTCCCCCCAGTCGCCATTCTCTATAATCTGAACACATCTGAAAGTTATTACCCCGTCCCCTTTCTTTCTAGTGGGCTGCTCCCACAATCTATTCGTCAGTGTGTTGTTATATTTTTACAATTACACTCTTGTAGTATTTAAGTCCCACCTACATCGCGCGCAGAGCGCGCGAGCAAGTATCCCATCCCGCTTTATGTGATGTCCCTTAAGTTTCTCTGAGCTGGAGGAATGTGGCAGCGCACGCGGCGGTTGAACCCTGTACATGCCCCGGCTCGGAACCTGTCTGTCCTGTTCATGCAACCCGATCGTGTCTCGCTGAGAAGCAGCTACCTTGCGCGCTACCTTTGACTGTTTGACCAGGAGTTGAGTCAGTGTGTTTGAAACACCATCAGTGTCCACTACGAACCCTTAAATGCGAGGTTCCTCTCTCACTGTCTTTGTATATATAGCACGTCCGGCCCCCTTGAATCTCCTGTCCATTGGCTTTTCGTGCTCTGTTTTCCTGCGTCCACCCCCAGAGCGTGAGCGCGCGCGGACGCACACACACACACACACACACACCGCAGCGCACATTGCTTTCATTAAACATATCTCCCCCTCTCTCTCTCCTTGGGTGTGTACTTGTCTCTCGCTCCCTCTCTCTCTCGCCTCTTGTCCGGCCCCCTGATCTTTCTGTCCATTGGCTTCTTCGGGTCTATTTTTCATGTCCAGCCCCTAATGAGTGTCCATTGGTTTTGTTATTTCCACTCCCTCCTCCCACTCCACGGCTTTGCCCTGCCCATGTTCTGTATGTCTGTGTCCATCCATCTCCTGACGTTCAAGTTCGCAGGGACGTCACGTCCGCACTTGAACTTGCAGCTCAGGGGGGCTTTTGCCATTTTTTCATCTCTCTCTCTCTCTTTTCAAAAAAGCCATGACGGCTATCCCACAATCCATCTTCCCTGCGCCATCTTTGTATTATTTCTAATTTATTTTGGATGTCAAAGGCATTGATGAAGATATTTTCTCTGGAGTCTCCCTTCTAACCCGGCTCTCCCGATGTGAACCGAGCTGCAAGCCACCACCAACCACCATGTCTCGCCGCAAGCAAGGCAAACCCCAGCACTTAAGCAAACGGGATTTTTCGCGTAAGTAAAGACAAATATATGTTGTGCCCGTTGCCTTTACCTGTTTTTGGCTGCGTTGTGTAGCGTTGAGTTGCCGGAGAGGAGCGTAATTCTCAGGGAAGACACACTGGACATTGGACAGCGCAGCGCAGATCAAGTGGACTTTAGCGAAGAGAGCGTTCCCATCTCTTGAATGCCTTTACGCGCACCGAAACGCCAGAAAAGTTTGCCTTCCATCGCTGTACTTGGAGAAGTTCGTACCGACTCTGTGTTTAGGCGCATATGTCTTGGCTCTCATGCCCCAGTCGCTTTGACCACTTAAGAGCAAGCGCTCACATATACCGGACCGTGGTGGGTATATGCACGCGTGCTTTCGCTCGCTTATTTACTCTCACATCTCGTGGAGTGTCCCGTAACGCTGCCTGTCTGTGATTCTGGGCAGGATTTCCCCCCTCTCGCACTATTTTTGGAAGATTTTCAAAGAGTGGAAGCGAATTTTGATTGGGAAAAATCTCGTGTCCGACTGTTTACAAGCGCCGCGTGCGCGTACTACCCACTGCCAGCAAATAGAGCACGATAGTCGCCTGACTGAGACTAACAGCGCAGAGCAAGACATCTGCATATAGCCTAATATCGTTTCGAATTTTACACTTTAAAGCTTTTCTTACGTTTGAAGCAAAACGCGGTTGTGAGTACTTGTGGGCTTTCGTTTAAAAGCAGCAGAAGACTATTTTGCTTTACGCTCTTTGCCGTTTCGAGTACATTTGCAAGAAGAGAAATACGATTTCAATTTAGGCCTGATTTTCGTCTTAAATGTCGTTGACAAAGGTAAGACGAAACCTAAGTATAATGCAACTATTTGGATACAAATGTATCGAGAAAATGTATGCATACATTCGTAACACACTAACCTACTGTTCTAATGGTCATGTTGGTTGACACACTAAACGTGTTTTGAAGGACTATGATAAGTTGCATTTTTCTAAATAAAGTACGGTTCGCATTAAATTAACCTGAAATGTTCTCAGGAGCTCGACGAAACGACAACATTTTAGCTTCTATCTTTTTTATGTTTTAGTTTTGATGTCTGAAACGTAAAGCATCAAAAGCATTAGTCCGCGTTTTAATAGATAAACGTGTTTGACACAAATCCCGAGTTGTTGTAACATTGTAAAGTATCGTGTAACATTATTGGGTTTCCACACACAGGCTGTGGGATCTCAGCGCGGGTTACACTATGCTTTCGCTGTTGCACGTGTCCGAAATCCACCGCTAGGGGGCACACGACGATCATAAACTAGACTCGAACCCGATCAGTTTCATCACTATCTATATTTGACCATATGTTTGCAAGAGCGAAGCGTATTGTATATGAACTTGTAACTGTTTTTCTTACCCCGTCCTGAACTGGTATGAATTATAGGATTTTTAAAAAAATATCTTGAATATTTTGTAATGGATCCAGTAAACTAACAAATTACTTTAAAGTAATGCTATAAGAGCCAGTATCGATCTTGATAAACTTTGCCATCCAATTTATAATTACACAGAAGGTGGTTATTTTTAAAGCAAACGAGACATTATTACAGCGAGCCTACAAACTCTTATTAATTTATTCAAAACCGCTTTGAATGTCCTACACAGAGAAGCTAATACGAAATTTTTTTTTGTAACAAGATGCTTCTAGATTTTACACAGTTTAATTGTTTTTAAATCTTTAAATATATTCTGCAAGAACTGATTTAATTTGAAATTGCATATGCATGTAATGTAATTTTAAAAGCTATTGTGAAAACTCAGTATAATACAGTTTTGCACACTTTCCACAAATTTTGAGTTAGCTTTATTTGTTTTTAAATGGTTGAATATTCTTTCAAAACATATTTACGGAATCCTAGTTTATTTATGCAAGGTCAATCGTAGTTTATAAAGTATATTTGATAATATTTAAAATATGCATATGCACGGAAATCTTTAGATGCCATCACCGATAGTCGAACAAACTAATGTACAACTGTTAGAGCTTAAATGTTGTATTAAGATATGGTTTAATGTGACATTTTATTGAAGCTGAAATGTATATTACGTACTCGCTGGGTGTTATTAAAGCATGACTTAAGTTTTGCAAATATATCGATTATCTCTGTGTTTTTATCACACATTTCTGGACGTTCTACATCTGTTATCATTACAAATTTATTACGAATCAATATCAATCTGTGTATGTTGGAACGAGATACAAAAACGTTTCACTTTACTTTAAATTGCTATTTATTAGCAATGCGAGCAATTACGCTTAAAAATACAATGTAAAAACGGAAAGCATTCGTTCATATTCAAGGGTAATTTATCACGTTCGTCTTTGTTATTTCATGTGCAAACGTGTCGAATATTTTACTCATAACCACGTCTGGGAGATACTTCACATCTGCCCCTCAGTATCTGCCCCAGACTGGGCTGAGGTAAATTTAACCGCCCTGCTCATGATCCCAACCCCTTTTTTATTATTATAAAAATCTGTACCAATCATCACCCACTAAAATTAAAATCTATTTTTTGATTCTCAGTGGTTTTAGGTTCATTAAAGCATGAAATTGGCAGCTTATAAAGAAGGTCAAGATTCTTAACCATTAGCAGGCTATCGTGTAACCTCCGCGCGAAAGATTTCGCTAAACAACCGTTATAAATACCTGTGTGTGTGTGTGTGTGTGTGTGTGTGTGTGTGTGTGTGTGTGTGTGTGTGTGTGTGTGGACTGTATAGCTAACTTTATTGAGAATGTAAAAAGCTATCAGTCCCGTGAAGCATGTATTGATGCTGCTGTGACTGTTTTGGTTTTGCTGGATATCTACACGTGTTGTCCATACTGTCATAATGTCTGTGTGTGTGTGTGTTTGTGTGTGGATGATTGATACAGTCAGTCTGAGATGCAGTTTTAAACACCAAAGCAGATATAACTTATGTTATTTTAGTGTTATATAATCATAAATCAAGATGTCGTGTACTTTTAAGGATTCAAATCTTTGTGATTGTGAAGTTTAATGTTTGTTTTTAAAATTATTTTATGTTTAAATTATTATTTTTTACAATTTCTGAGGTGATTACATTCATGATACTGAAATTAAAAACTGAACCAGAAGTTTGATTTGTAAATATATATTTTTTTGTGCTCCCTCATCTTGTCTGCGTTCATTACTACACCCAGTCTCTAATATTCCCTCTGCTTTTCATTCCCTCTGTGTCGCATATGGATTCTTCCTGCGTGCAGCCGAGCCCCTGTCAGCCGTGGTCTCGGAGGAGAGGCAGGAACAGCGCGGGCTGGTACAGGTAGCTCCAGAGGGAGACCAGGACCTGCTCACCTGTGGCCAGTGTCAGATGAACTTCCCTTTGGGAGACATCCTTATTTTCATTGAGCACAAAAGGAAGCAGTGCAATGGCACTTTGTGCATGGACAAAGCAGTGGATAAGCCCCCCTCGCCATCGCACGCTGAGCTAAGGAGAGCCTCCAACCCGGTGGAGGTGGGCGTCCAGGTCACGCCAGAGGATGATGACTGCTTATCAACGTCTTCTCGAGGAATCTGTCCCAAACAGGAAAACATTACAGGTAACTTCATCCAACGTGATTTCTCTTTTATATTTGTAGCTTGTGTGTATCTGTTTGTGGTGAAGCAGAGTTGTTGTGTGGGCCACATATCGTAGACACATGTCCTTTCTTCGTGGGGCGTCTCGGAGACGTGCTGAATATTTAAGAGCTGTGGCGTATGAAGGGGAAGGGGGTTTATTCTGTCAAACCTCAGAGTGAGAAGCCATAACGAAGACCAAAAGAGGAACGGCGTGACTTCATAGAGCAACAAACATTTGAAATCTGATTTATTATCTCAAGATCAGCGCTGCTTGGAAGCAAGAATCTCCTTGAGTTGGGATTTGGATAATTAAGCTCAGATTCGAACCGTAGATCACACATTGCCACCACTGGCTGTACGCTTCGGTTTAGCACATTTGCACTTCTCAGTCCTTTTTCTCTGGTAACTTGTCGTTCGCTTGCCACATTTATCAAATGAGGCCTAAAGTGGTAGACTTTGCCTTAAAAGTTGTAGCGTAAAGGGTGTGTTCTTTACGACACAGCAGGCTGCTCGTCTGTATGGGGCGAAAAATAGAAGGATTGAGAGGGGGGAAATTTTGGCACTGGAGGGGTGGTTCGAGGAGTCCTTGCTGTGACAAGAGAGGCCATCCTCCTCAGTGTGTGTCCACAGGCTCATGGGAAATGCCTTTCTGAGCTGCACTGCCTCTCTCATGTGGTCTCGACAGATGTATCTTGATTTCGTTGTGGGTTCTTGCACAGCCACATCTTATCCGTACAAATGCACGCCTGCACATTTTCACTTTCTGTCGAAAAAAGCAAAGGAAATGGAAGGCCGTTTGGTTATTTTGGTTTGTCAGGGAACAATAATACGACGCTAATTATTTGTTTTAGTTTTGTGGATGTGCGTTTTAATTAGCGGTTGACTTTCTGCACTATATAAAACAGGGAAAATACAGTCATAAAAGAAGGAAGTCCCTTATTTTCAACTTAAAATAAAGAAAACAGGATTTGGTTGTAGCATAAGTCTAATCTCCCTTAAGCTGAGCGTTAAGTGAATTGAACTGCTTTAAGTTGTCACTGTGCTATTATGCGTCTTGGGCTGGTGAGGCGATTTAGAGTGGCTGTTTTTTTTTTTAAGTGCAGAAAATGTGAGAGTGAGTCTTTCCAGTCTGTTTTTCTGGCCTGGCTTTACGTTTGGCCATTCTCTGGTCTGCCTCAAAGATCAGGTTCCAGGAAGCGTCTGGGTCCGGTTAGCCCCATCAACAGTCATTTGGACTTGACCCTTTGCTCCAGGCTAATTATCGGCGGCTCAGTTCAAGTATCAAGTTGTTTTCCAACACTTCCCTCTCACATATTTCAAATCCTCCCAGTCTGTGTTCATATATTAAACGGACAGTGGAACTAAATTTTGATCAGATATGGAGGCTGAACGGGGTCATTTGCGTCTGCTTGCCCTCTTTGTTTTAAGCATGTTGATGCAGTTTCAGCACAAATTATACAACCTTTATGCGAGCCGGCTATCGCACACGTCTCTTGTTTCTGTCAGCCGCTAAACTGGGTTATTAAACTCATTTACATCATAATGTATCAGGGTTCAGCTGATAGCGTTGGGTCACGGGTATTATGTGTGCTTGTTATTATTATTTTTTTAAAACAATTTTGTGGGTAGGACCATAACAGCTTCTCAGCATGTTTCTGAATCTGCTGCCGTGTCAGGTCAGACAGGGAAGAGATATTAATTAGCCATATTATAGATGATTTCAGACATAACATATTCAAGGTTAGTTATGACTGCAGCTTACCATGAATATGTAAACTAGAACACTTTGAGAGTGCGTGAGTGTGTTTGTACCTGGGTTAGAGGTGGACTTGAACGTGACAACTGCATTTGAAAGAGTGAGGGAAAGGTGGCAGTTCAACACTTTTAAGAAAATGTGGCAAACTTTTTTTCTTTTCAAGTTTGTTCTGCTTAATACTTTTTTATTTATTACATTTCTTTTTGAATGGAAACATATTTCGTTTTCAGTTTATATATGTGTTATTTTTTATACAGCATTTTATTATACATTTTAAGATATTATTTAAAAAGTGGGGTCAGTATGATTTTTAAATGTTTTAAAAATAAGCTTATTCTGCTCACCAAAGCTGTATTTATTTAATCAATAATACTGTACACATTGTAAAATTGTCAAATGTTATTGCACTATAAAATAACTGATCAAAAGTAGTTTATAATTTAATTTAATAATTTATTCCAGTGATTTTAATGATGCATTTTCAGCTTTATCACTCCAGTCTTCAGAGTCACATAATCCTTCAGAAATCACTCTATTATTATTATTATTATTATTATTATTATTATTATTATTATTATTATTATTATTATTAATGGTAATAGTAATAAAAGCAATAATGACTGGAGTAATAATTTCATTTGAAACTAGTAATAAATAAAAAATAAATAAATATTTAATAAATTTGTTTTAACAATTTAACATTTTTGTTTACATTTAATAAATGCTGTCTTGATGAACAGAATAATTTTATTTAAATTATTAAATAAAATTATTAATAAAAAAAAACTGATCCCAAACTTTTGTCTGGTAGTGTACATTAATTATTTAATTATTTTTATTTGAATATTAAAAGTTTTTTTTTTATGAGGGATTATTAGGCTGCAGTTCAGACAGCCAAATAAGGAAATTGGTATGTGTGATGTAACAACTCCATTTCCATATAGAGCAGCTCACTGTGAGGAAAAACAGTACCTGCCAGAGAGGAATGGACTTGCTGTGTGAGCACAGAAAGAGGCAACACACACAGACGCACATGCACACACTGGTGTGTATTACCTCAAATAGCTCAATGCGTCCAGGTGAGGGGCTCTGCTAGGAAGGACTGAGACCCTCTCCTCTATCATTTTGTTATGTGATGCAGATACAATGCATTCATTTTATTTTTAATCCTCCAAATGAATCTTTGAATTCATTTATTTTCTGAAAATGGCCTAAATTGGACCGGTTGCCACAAAACAATTCCTACATCTTTATTAAAAGTATCTGTGTCATGTCGTTTGCTTCTCAATGCAAGATGATGAAATGTAAAAAATATGCAGAGTAACATCCTATGATCTTCTGTTTCTCAACACGTCGTCCAAAAACACGTAGATGGAACAGATTGAATTCGCTTTGGCTCGTGATATGTGGCCATTTGGAGCTCTGAACTTTTTTTCTTTCATCAAACGCTTTTCAGGACTCTTTCTTTCGCTATGGCAGCCCTTCAGAAATTATGACTGCTCTCCAATAAATCGGCAGATTAGATCGGACTAACACTGCCACCATGCAGAACGGACCTCAATACAGATAATTGTTTTTTAAATGGCCTTTGCTGGGTGGGTTTTTAATGCCTCTAACTCTCCCGCTCGCTTGCTCGCCCATTTTGTCACTCTCTCCCTCTCTGCTATGCATATGGCTGTAGCAGTCAATGTAAATCAGGGGCATCCAATTAATATTGAATCAATTACACTGTGTGCGATTGTCTGGCATGTGAGCCGCCTGCAATTTTCTGTGCCAAAATGTGACCCAAATGAGTGGCTTAACAAAGACCCCAGCAATTTAAGCCTTTTTTTTTTCTCCTTATTGTTTTTTTTCCCTTCCTCATTTTTTTTAAATCACATATTATCTGGAGCTTGACGATCTGTCATGATCATAATTATCATCAAAGCGCCTTTTTGGAGTTCAGCTGCGAGTGTGACACTGATCGTTTTTTAAGAGGACTTGTGAGGAGCAGCGTTCACTGACGTTCGGTCATCAGTGAGAGCCGAGGCTAGTTGTTTTTATTTCAGCATGTGTGTGTGTGTGTGCATTTCTGATTGATGTAATAGAAGCATGTATGCTGCATGTATACTGAGGCAGCTATAGCAGGTGTGTGTGTGTGTCTGCTGTCACGACTTAATATGGGGTGACACCCAAACCTTGCATGTCCTTTTTTTAACACCCAGGAAAATGAATTATCACGAAGCGACAAAGAGACATTTCTTACCCGAGCGGCGATGGCGCCCTGGAAGCAGCTCTTTATGAATATGTATTCGGATTGGACGAGAAAGGGGGGGGGGGCTCTAATTTTCCAAACCTTTTTATTTCCTTTCACCGGCAGAATTTCTTCATACACAACACAATCCCGTCGTCTCTTTTCAGAGAATGCCACGCTGTTGTATGCCCATGTGTGTTTGCATGTATTCCCTGCATACGTGTAGCATCTCCTGTCTGACCTTGGGAGAAGAAAAATAGCATTACCAAAATGTGTGTGTGAGAGATGTGCAAAGCTTTTCCAGAGGGACGAGGTGTAATAATAGCCCTGAATGATGTTTAATTCTCTCAGAGCTGTTTTGCTGCATGTGGAGATGTGTCTCGCAGCATCCCTTGCAGAAACATTGTGATATTCTGCATCCTCGGGCTTGATTTGCATGATACAGTCAGCTCGGTGCTGTGGGGGTGGACGGCTTCCTTTCATTCGCCATTCTCATCTAATGGGCTACACCACACATTTTTTTTTGCCGGGATGGGAATTTTGTGTTGCTTGGGAAAAATGAGAATCTATTTTTCATCGTTATTTGAGAAATAGCAGTTTTATTTCTATTGAAATTGACCGATATTATTTGGAAAACCCTAAAAATGGCATCGTTTTTTACCTGCTTTTTTTTGCACCAAAGCTGGCGTACAAGGAAACAAAGGTATTTAGCAGCCAGACGGGCACTGCCTGGCACAGTGCCACCCGCTCCGTCTCAGTTCTCCCACCCCCCGCACCCCTTCATACGCTCTTAGCACCCAATGACGCTCTCATCCCCCCCCCCCACTTACACACACACCCATTCCTCCCTCCTGCAGACAATGGCATCGCCTCCTCCATCACAAGAGAAGAAATACCCAGCTCTCTCCTTTCTGTCTGTCCTCATCTCCATAATGCCACCTGATCATGGCGTCTTTACAGGACTACCTCCAGCAATTGCTTTGTCTTCCGCCGGATGCTAGATGGAAAATAAATGTGCCTTGTCTGGTTGATGTAAAAATGCTCCAAATCTGTTCTGCGAAAGTCTTTCGCAGGTATGTGCGAGAAGGAGCAGAGTTAGATTTTTAGATTCGTGGGAAGTGGAAAGTGTGATTAGGTTTGATGACAGCGAAGAGGAAGTAATTATGAGAGGTTCTGCGTGTTTTTCGCAAAGTCTGCAGCAAATAATGTCTTAATTATGTTAATTTTAGGGCTGGTCAAAATCTTGATTAATTGAATATTTGAACTCTATTGTGATTTTAATGAACGATTATTTATTTATTTAAATTTTTTGCCCTCATAGTTCACTGACAAGTTTTTTATGCAGTCTAAAGGCATATCTAGCGTAGCTTCTAATCATCGTCAATGTAGTGCAAAGTAAGGCTCAAGAATGAGCCCATCGTCCTACTTGACCAGAGATCAGATGTGACTGCAAAGTGGACGCAGAAGTAGGAATCAGCCACAGTCTTTAACAGAGTGGGGTCACATGACATGTAGGGAAAGTAATGGAAAAAAATCATCCTGGAAAAATTTAATCAAATATAGGTTCTGAATTTCGATTTAGATTACTTTTCGATTAATCGCCAAGCCTATTAGTTTATTTGCACCTTCATTTATGGCAGTTTTTATTTTGTCAAAAAATTTAGAATAATAAATGTTTACTATTTCTCATACAATTCTTACTTGAAAGTTAAAAAGCCACATGAGCAATGAAAGAGCATGATTTTACTGAAATTTTGTGATTTCTAAATTTTTTTTTCCTTCTGAAAACTCCTCAGCAATGTCATGGAAATGTTTTAGAAGTTATCTCAGCGAAGTCTCAAACTCAAATTAGCTTAAGATGCCAAAATCTGAGATCCAATGAGGTCTTAATGTGAACCCAAACATTTATTATTAAATTCTTTGAGAACAATATTGATATCAAAAGTGATATCCACTTCATTCCTGTTCATTTACTTGTTTATAAGCAATTATGTCATCCGTGTGTATTTTACATACCCTAAAGAGTGTTAGCAAACAACTGCACTGTAAAAAATGCTGGGTTACACACAAGTCCTTCATGTTGTTCCAACACAAAGTGATTAAGTTAACTTAATCATTTTAAAAAAAGTATGTGGATTGAATATAAAACAAATAAGTTGTCCCCCAAAAAAACGTAACAATTGTGTTGTTTCAACTTGTTTTAAATAAGTAGTTTAAACAAGCAGCAACATTTCTTTGGAGTGTGCGAAAATGTCAACATTGTCTTAAATGTTTCCACTAAAATTCTTTATTATTTCTTGCAAAACTTCAACTTTAATTTTTACAGATTTTCTTTTCAGAACCTCCTCAGGAAACTCAATTTTACAAGAGATCTCAGTCTCAAATCATGTTTACATGTGTTCTAGACACCAAAGTCTGCAATCCAAACAAGATCTTAATATGAACTCCAGGTCTAAAAGGTGTAGGGGTTTGATTTTAGGTCATAGAGAATCAGAATTATGCCTCTGTGAAGAGATTTAGTGATCATTTTACAGATATTCAAGCTCCTCTCTGGTCTGATCTCCTCATTTTACTTGTGCCAACATGTGAGTGTGTGAGTGTGTGTGCTCTGTATGTGGGTGGATGCGCACAGATCCACTGGGTCCTGTCATATTGCAGCTCTCAAATTGTGTCAGATATTTTAGAGGAACATGTCCATAAAAATGTTTATGTACTACAAAGCGTATTTATAAATCTCAGCGGATTACAGACAGCTTCTATAAACACAGATAGGAATGGTGCAGAATTACTAGTGTAATGGTGGAAGGCCCGTGCGTTTGTTTGTGGTTTTCTGCAGCCATTCTTGCGAGGTGTGTGTGTGTATGTGTGTAAGTTGGCACTAGTACTGCAGGACATCCCTCAGCGGCCAATGCCAAAGAGAAATTGGCACAGAGCAGGGCTTGAGGCATCGGGTGGGCTTCAGGAGGGGTGTCCTCAACTACTCTGTTTACCTTTTACACACACTGTCAGACACATGCAGTGGCCGCGTCACTGCTCCAAAGCTAGGCTAGTCCATTTTGTTCACTTTTTGTCTTTTTTCTTTTTTGCTCTCTCTCTTGGTATAGCGGGGCGGACACAACTTCTCTATAAGGTCACCTTGACCAGCTTTGCCCCCCGCGCCAGCCGGGTCGCTCAATACGATCAATTCATCTGGGCTCTAATGGTTACAGATGGCAGGACTTGAGTCTCTACAGACACCTTCAGCGCTCACTGTTTTTTTCTCCCTTCCTGTCTGTTTTGTTGCTCGTTCTATCAGTCTAACTCTACTAATGTTTTAAGGGGGTATGTGGGGAAGGAGAGTCACAAATAAAACTGTGTGAATATTTCCGAAAACAGTGAGAATTTGGTTGATATTGTTCTCCTCAGGAATTGTAGAAAAGAAATCTTAGAAGAGAGTTTAGATTTGACAATATTTTTAGTTTTTTTTTATTTATATGAGGTTTAGGTATGCATATTTATATTTTTGTTCATATTTATATTATCCATATTCATTTTCTTGTGTAAAGAGTTTTGACAAAACATCAGGATAAAGTAATTTTTCTGAGGTGTTTTTTTTTTCTCTCAAAAGCCTTTTTTCACCTTTTAAAGTTGTAATTTAAAAGCACAAAATCTTGTACTTCTCACATAGAAATTGCACCAAGGTTTGGAGTGGGCATGGGAGGATAACCGTTTTCAAGGTATACCGTGGTTGGGGAAAAGTCAAGGTTTTAAAATCACCAAAATTTTCTGCTATACCGTTCCTATGGTATGTGTAAGATTATTTATTTACGTTTTTGTTATTTTAATTCTTTAGGAAAACAGTATCTACTGCAGAAAATATATCCAAAGATGCCGTTTTGTAAGGAAATGTTTCTCAAAATAAAATAAATTGTGTTCAAAGAGGAAAAAAGTTTTTGTTTTTTACCCAGACATTTAAAAAGAGTATATTTTAGAGCAGTAATCACAATACTGTGAAACCACAAAGCTTTTATCCAAGGTTATCATACTGTCAGAATCTTATACCAGCCAATGCCTAGTTTGGAGTCAAATAAAATTTTAGTATGAACATTCCCTATCAAGTATGTTATAGATATTTTATATTTCTCCATATTAATTTACTTGTTGACATGTAAACTGTCATGCTATCTGTGTATAATTATAAATTTTATAGAAACATCTGAAAAAATAGGTCAACTTTGTCTCAGATATTTCTCTTTTTATAACTTAATCAACTGATGATTAAAAGAACATGATTTTAACTTTGAATCATGTTTGACTTAACATTATAGTAGCACTTTACATTAAGTTTGTATTAGGTAATGATCATTAATGTTAGGGCTGGGCGATTTCTAACTTGATTATGTATTACTATTTTATTTTTTGCCCCCCACAGTTCACTGACAGGTTTTGCACAGTAAATATGCTCACATATTACAAGTGAGAGATTTTTTAATGAAAGGTGCATTACTTGATTTTAAAATAATTGAAGGAAACACACACTATCCACTATCTATGATTATTTATTGAACATCAACATTGAACAACTGAAATTAAAACACACATTGCCTAAAACCAACAGTCACTTTTTTAATAACAAAGTTAAAACAAATAGCTTTCACTTCTGGAACCAAACTTAATTATTTTCAATGTTTTCAAAAGTAAAAAATCAGCAGTATATTTTCAACAAAATAATCATGTAAATATTGTTTTAAAGTGCATTTCTTGAATCTTCTGTAAACAAATATTTTAATGAAAATGATAATTATTTTGTAATAGAAAATATGCCGTCTCAAAGCATATCTGGTGCAGATTCCAATCATTGTCAATGTAGTGCAAACGTGCAACGTGTAGTTACATTTTTCTAGAGGTGCGCATGCATGCGACCGCGCGCAGACCATACCTGTGCATTCGACACAGAAGTATAAATCAGCCTTAACAGAGCGGGGTCAAGTGACCCCACATGTGGTAGGGATAGTAATTGAAAAGATTGACCTGGAAATTTTAGAGCGATTTATAGGTTCTGAATGTCAATTTCGATTTAATTTTCGATTAAACGCTCAGCCTTAATCAATGTATTTATTAACATGAACAAATTACGAACAATGCATTCATTACTGTATTTATTCATCTTTGTCGACATTACGTAATGGAAATAAAGTTATTCACCGCCAGATAATTCACAGAGCATTAAATAATGTCAGCAAGCATGAATTTGGACTTAATTTATTAATAATTGTAGAACTAATTAATTAATTAATTAATAAATGCTCTACAAGTATTGTTCATTTTTAGTTTATGTTAGCAAACACATTAACTAATGAAACTTTATTGTAAAGTGTGTTTTACAATCTTAAAAAGTTGCTTAAAACTTTAAAGACACTTGAGCCAATTCAATTTTGCTCTGAGACTTAAGATAGGATGTTCAAGACCAGTTTCCTTGCCAAAAAGCCAACAACAGCAAAAACAATACAAAACAGCTGGACAGGCTGTCTCTTGTATGCTGGTAGATCTCTTTCTCTCTCTCTCATAAAAAAACAAAACAAAAACCCTCCTTTCACTCAGACTATTCCTGAAGCCACTCCACACCCGTCACCCATGTGAGGTCCTCGACAGCGTGCGTGCCACGACTGGAGCTGCCGTCCGTATCTCCCTCTCTGTGTTTGTGTGTGATTTGGGTGGTTGCCTGCTCTGCTCATGTTGGTATTGGGTGCCTGCCTAGTTTTAGTGGGTTGTAGTGTTTGCGTAAGCGTGTGCCCGTGTATTTGCCTGTGTGTGTGTGTGTGTGTGGGTTTATACTAAGCAGCGGTGACGATATGCAGACGTGTTGCGTGACGAGGGCTCAGATCTTTCACAGAGCAATAATGATGGGAACGTTCGTCGGAGAACAGACTGCATTAGGCATGTGCATTTGGTTTGTTTTGTTTATATGTTCTATATTGGGTATCGGACTGCTGGATTCACACATTGTATGATAGCTCACTGTAGATTTATGTGTGTGTGTACATATATGCGTGTATACTGTATATATATCTGTGTGAATGCTCAGAAATGTCCTGTTCTGTCAGTTGCAGTGGTGACTAGGCTTGGAATCTCTTTTTTTCTCCACTGTCGGAGACCTGTGTGGGTCACAACCCCTCACCCGGAGCAGGACGGCCTGTCATACTCTTTCCCCTCCTGCCTGCCAATAAGTTAATTGCTTTATTTTTAGATTTGAGTGGGATGAAGTCGCCCAAAGCCCAGCTGTAGCCCACAGAGACTCAACCTACCTGTGACCGCAGATACTCTCATATAGTTAGAAACCTTTCATTTCATTGATAAAAACTCCATATTGTGTCTTTTGCAAGGATTTAGAGCTAAAAACGTCTTTTTGTTGGTATAAATGAATAGAACTGAGATTATTTGAGGAATTTTGTTCATTTTGTGGTTTTTTTTTAAGTTCACAATTTGATCTTTTCTGTTTAAAATTGTCTTTTTGATAAATAAAGTGCACTCATAAAGTTACATTTGCTGTTTGTTCAAAGTATTTATTTTTAAATGAGCTCAAATAACACAATTCTTTAGTTTTTAGGGGACAACTAAACTGTTTATGTTCAATCCACTTAAATTTGTAAAAACTTATAAGTTGACTTAATTTCTTCATGTTGTCCCAACACAAATTGATTGTATGGAACCCAGCGTTTTTACAGTGCGTATTTGGGTCAAAACAGAAAAATAAAAGCAAGAAAAGCTTTACATTTTGTTTCTCTTCTTCACACATTAGAATGTACTACTTATTTATATATTTTTTCATACAAAATACAGATTATATTATATCTATTTTGTACCATGATTAACATTAGACGCATACTAAAATGTCATTCAGTGTAACAGTCAGGAATATTTAAAATGAAAATAATTTAACGACATATTAAAAGACTCTACATGACAGCTTCAAACAACTTATTAATTATCATTTAAAATATTTGTATATTCATTTTAAATATTTGCCACAATCTTGAAACCAAAAGGTTTCACCCATTTGTCATCAGGACATTTTATTTCTGTCTACAAATAAGTATATAGATATTAGGGCTGCACAATATATCATTTCAGCATCGATATTACAGTGTGCGCATCCGCAATTGTCACATCGCAAAGATATACAATGTTAAGTCTGGATTATAGTTGACCAGGAGCTACAGAATCGAATCACTGTATTTATGCTAACTTTATATAATTTTTTTTCTTACTTGGAATTTTTGTTTCTAGTCCAAATATCTACATTTCAAAGCAAAAGCAAGATTATATAACTTACCCCACTGGCAGATGATTTAGCTTGTTTTAAGGAAAAACTCTTAATTTTGCCTTATTTTATCTGAATTTTCAAACAAAACAATATTTTTTCTTCATCTAAGAATTTTTGCATTGCAGTCATTCAATTTCTGTACCTGAATCCTGTTAGAGTCATCAGAAAAACATCAAATAGAGCTATTAAACTATCTAGCGAAACTGTATTAATTGCAATATTTATCTCAGAAAAATAAAATATCGCAATATCAGATTTTTCCAATATCGTGCAGCCCATATTTAAATACTAAACGTTTGTAAACTTGATTTGAAACAGACACCACAGTGAAGCGTATCAACTTGACCCAGTTGTATTTATTTAGCTGCTGCTTTTGCTGTAATTGAATCGAATTACTTTTAATGTAAATAGAGACAGCAAAAAGTAGGGAAGCTATTATAATTGAATATCAAATGCTTCTTTCTTTAACAAACTATTATATCCACAATAAAGCTAGTTCTTTTATTACCTCTATTACCAATCTACCTGCACAATATATAATTTTAGCATGAATATCGCAATGTGCTTATCCGCAATAATCAAATTGCAAAGATATGCAATGTTAAGTCTGGATTATAGTTGACCAGGAGCTACAGAATTGTATTTATACAGAATTTACATGATTTATGCTACAATTTTTTTTCTTACTTAGAATTTTTGTCTTTGTTTCTTGTACAAATATCTACATTTCAAAGCAAAATGAATATTATGTAACTTACCGCATTGGCCGATAATTTAGCTTAATTTTGCCTTACTTCATCTGAATTTTTAAAACAAAACCATATTTTTTCTTGATCTAAGAATTTTTGCATTGTGATCATTCAATTTATGTACCTAAATACTGTTAGACTCTCCAGAAAAACCATCAAATAGAGCTATTAAACTGTCTGGCGAAACTGTATGTTTATCACAATATTTATCGCAATTTATCGTTTTTGCATCGATATCGCAATGTGCGTATCTGCAATAGTGAGATCGCAAAGATATGCAACGTTAAGTCTAGATTATAGTTGACCAGGAGCTACAGAATAGTTTTTAATCACTGTATTTATACGGAATTTATATGATTTATCAACTATCTGGCGAAACCGTATTTTAATTGCAATATCAATCACAGAAAAATAAAATATCGCAATATCAGATTTTTCCAATATCGTGCAGCTCATATTTAAATCCTAAACGTTTGTGAATTTGATTTGAAGCAGACACCACAGTGAAGCGTATCAACTTGACCAAGTTGTATTTATTTAGCTGCTGCTTTTGCTGTAATTGAATCGAATAGCTTTTAATGTAAATATAATAGCCTCCCTACTTTTGGCGTATCTAATTGAAATCATATGCCTCTTTCTTTAACTATTACATCCACACTAAAGCTAGTTCTTTTATTACCTCTATTACCGCTCTACCTCCTCAGTTGGCTGCTACCACAAATATTGAGCTGCTTTTCAAATGATCGTTTACTCAATAAACCGGCAATTGCCAACCCCTTTTTTCCCCTCTTTATGAATTAACCGATCTGAACGAGAGACAAATAAAGATTTGGAAGAGTCGAGTAAAGCTGAGAGGCAGCTTTGTTAAGCAGCCATTATTGTGTTGATTGGTCTCTAAGCTCACACCTAGACCCTCACTAGCCTGCGTCAGGCCCATGGGGCTCAAACACACACACACATAAACGCACCGGGCAGCTTTTCCTGTTAACAAACCTGAGGAAAATGGTGCAACATTTACTCGTAAAAACATGTGCAGGCGACATACACACACAGACACACACACATACGCACGTGCACGCTGCTACTTCCTGACTGAATCTTACTGATAATTTGCTCAGGCTCATTTGAATTTTAAGCACTTCTTTAATCTTCAAAGCCTAAATTGCTTTATGAATATGCATGGTGTGGGCAGACTTTAGTTCATTACCTAGTTGTAAATTCTAATGACCATTAGGTCTTCTCAGTAATTGCCAATTGTTTTGCATTTTTGATTGGCCTATTACCATACGCATTCTGAACACATCAGCACGGCCTGTCAGACCTTCTGCAGGGAAAGCACGTGTGTGTTTGTATGTGTGTGTGTGTGTGTCTGCATGCTTGCACAAGGGAGGGGGAATAAAGAAAAAAAGAGAAAAGAAGCAAAGGTATAAATTGCTTCAGCGCTTTGCTTTTTTTTCCCCTTTCCACCCTGGATTTTGAGCGAGAAATGGAGGATGTAAATGAAAGCAGCGTTTTTGTATGTGAAGATTGAAAGTTCACCGGGAGATTTGACATATTTAATTTACTTGATGACTCCGCACACCCTCATTAATGCACTTTGCATACAGCGGCGCACTTAATCACTGCTGATCAGACCCGGCTCAGCTGTAACACATTGCAGAGATAGTGGAGAAAGCCTCGGATAACCACTCAAATTACGCTCCATTCTACCTTATGCATATCACCACATCCATGCTATTTTTTCTTTCTTTTTTTAAAAATTCCTGCTTCAAACCCACCGTAAACCCCATTCCCTGTGAGGAAGCAGATGTTGAACCTCCTCCTTCTCCCAAACACACACACGCGCACACACACACTTGCTGGGATTCGAATGCTAGTGCCATTTTCTGAGAGTGATTTGTCTTACTAAGTGAGGCTCTCTGTTAACATGCTGAGGGAAATTAATTAAATCTTTCAGCGCGTCGCGTGTGTCCCTCTGCATGCGGACATGTGGCTGTAATGGTTCCAGATCTGAAACATGCGTTCGTACGGTTGGAACCCATATGGAAATACACATGTAAGGGACGCGCACACACACACACATTTCTCGTCTTGGTGTCAGTGTATACATTTCCCAAAAGAGAGACTGTCATGTGTAATTGAACCAGAAAGAGGCTTGTGGACAGAAACGTGTCAATCAAATAAACACATGCATATATTAGGATGATGAGTAAGGAAATGAAATGGAACGAAATAAAATATAATCATAATATGCCATTAGATGAAGCAGGGATAAAACTATACAATTAAATATAGTGTATATAATAATATGGGATGTTCTAGTTGAAACGTACAATATCTGTGCCTGAAATAAAAACAAATACAGTGAATAAAAAGTATTTAATCCCAAAAATATCTAAAATGGACTGATGGTTGATATCTGTTAAGGAATATGTCATTCATTAAGTTCTCAGATTTTTGTTCTTTATTAAAAACACTTAAAAACTGTTATTTAGAAAAAAGTACTTCAGAAATAGCAAGTTTAAGTTTTCATTCACATCAGTTGATTAAAAACATGAAATTATTAATAAACTCTGTAAATAAATACTACAAATATATAATACAAATAAATTTACAATTGTCCCCGTGTCCTGTCATATTTGCATTAAATTTAACATACTATTACGCCTATAATTTTGACGTGACATCATTTGATGGAGAAGAAGCTGACAGTGATCAAGGATGCGTTCAATCATTGAATGTGTATGATTTTTTTGAGGACGACAAGCGCAAGTGAGGCCCTGTCACGTTTTTTAAGTGAAAATGTAGGTTTCTGGTAGAATGTCCCATATAGTTTATATAATTGTAATTAAGTTATACAATTGTGATATAAAACTGATAATAATAATAACAATATTAAATAGTAGGTTCATGGACAATAACATGCAATCAGATAAATTAATATAATGTAACTATATATAAAATATAAAATATATATGTAATCTCAAAATGAACAATTAAAACAGAGATATTACAATAATAATAATGAAAATATATTATTATTAATCATGCCATTTACTAAAGACATTTAGCATATATTATAATGAATAATTAGATGAAAAAAGCATGAATAATTACAGAAATAATTAAAAATATAAATCAATAAATTAAGTCAGCATTAAATTAAATCATAAATTAAGCCAGGCCAGGCATATTTAATAATAATAATAATAATAATAATAATAATAATAATAATAATAATAATGATTATTATTAATATTGTTGGTATTATTATTAATATTTATAATAATAATAATAATAATAATAATAATAATAATAATAATAATAAATTGAAATTTTTTATTTTATTATTATTATTATTATTATTATTATTAATATTATCATTTATTATTATTATTTTTATTATTATTATTATTATTATTATTATTATTATTATTATTATTATTATTATTATTATTTAATTAAATAATAAATAGCAACAACAATAATAATACAAAATAAAACATACTGAAAATCCCCAAAGGCCTCCAATGTTTTGCATATTACTTTTTGTTCCCCTTTTCTTTTTCTCCTTGCTGGTTTTCACCAAAAAGTGCTTGAAGGGAATGCTGAAACCTACATTGCGATGAAAAGGAATTGTTAATCAGGAGAAAAGTTGCGTACGGCTGCATGGTTCACTCCTCGGACGGACACGGTTTTCAGGAGAGGAGGAGGAGGAGGATGAGGAGGAGGGGGGAGGAGGAGAATGGACTCGGGCCGGTGGGACTCGGCAGGCACTGTTTCCTCCGGACTCCTTTAGCCCTACCCTGGCTGTGAGCACGCTTCAAAGTTGTTAATATTCAGCTGGGAAACCGTATCCAGAACACAAATAAATTATTAAGTGCATGAACTTTTTAGGCAGTAAGATGAACTGATGGGGCACATCTGTGAGATCCAGGGTCTTTTTTTATTTGTGTGTGTGCGTAGTGTGGTGTAGTATGGGTTTCTCTGCGTATGTGTGTGTGTGTGTGTTTGTGTGCATGTGCGGAGTGGATCTGCCCTTTCCGACTTCCCAGCCTCTGGTCTCCGGCCAAGGGCATGCATAATTGATTCCACACGCGCTATCATTTTCTTGATGTAATTGCCTTAGTAAGATATGATGAAATCTAATGGATAATTTATCGTCTCAAAATGGGCAAAGAAAGAACGAAACGGCCGTGCACGTTTAGGGGAAGAGCGCTGGCTGTCCGTTTGACTCCGTCCCGAGCGGCACGTCTGATCTCAGTAATACGGCTTGATTAGTTCTCTTTTCTCCTTGATTAGCGGACTTAAAAAGCAAATACTTTATCAATCTCTCCATCCCGGGGTCTTCTCTTGGGCCATCTGTGTCTAATTCCGTCTTGAATTCAGCTTTGAGTTTTTTCCCTCCTGGTTGTCACCGGCTCTTTGCACCTGTACAGCAGAGAGAGAGAGAGAGGGTTGTCATCTTTTGGGAATTATATGTTTGTTGTTTGATTGAGACGTCTTGCTCTGGACTGCTGCAGTCAGCTTGTGTGATCTGTTGTATGCCGCATGCATTCGCTCGTGTGAGTGTGTGTGTGTGTATGTAAGTGAGAGATGAGATCCTGGCAGAGGCTCTGGACTGTTTGTTTCACAGTGGGGGTTGTGAACCGTGTCTGTTTGTGCTCTGAACAGGAACCTATCCCTGATGGGTGCTGCTGTCTCTAGTCTGTTGCCTGAGCTCATATAAACACACACACACACACATGCATAAACACGCAGTGGGGCTTACTTGTGTATTGGGGCCATGTGTGATATATAGATGGCCTGCTCTTGTTATGTCTGCCTTAATCCTTGTATCGGTTGTCAGCATAAAAAAGGAATGATCTATTATGATCTTTATTAGCTTGGCTTATGCATATTAATTAGGTAACATGCATGTACCATGCTGGAAAAGTAGTAGTAAGATTATGTCTGCTGTTGAATTTATTGGGAAACTGAGAATTGGTGCTTAAACTGTTTACTTTTTTAAAATACAGATTGTAAATGACAATTGGCTTTGTTAATGGATCCCAGTACAGCATGGTGCTAAAATACTTTGCATCTTAAAATATATTAATATATGTGAAAAAAAGATGTGAAGATCAATGTGATCTCAGAAAAAAGTGATTCATTGGATTTACTTAGTTGTTTTAAGGTTAGTGTTTGCAAACATTTTATATGGGTTGAATTTAAACAAACAAATTAAGTTTAATGTTCAACTAAATTTGTTCGTTTAAATTCAGTCCATATAAAACGTTTGCAATAGGGCTGAAAATTAATATTTATTGACTAAAAACCGTTGTCAATTACGATAAAAGTTCGGTATGAGGTTTTGGTATGAAAGCTATAGTTTAATTAAAATATTGCTGCTGAGTGCGCACCTTGGAAGGAATGCTAATAAGCTTGGGGTGAAAGTTTGTCATTTTCAATGGAGACGCACGACTTACACGACACGCACATGGTGTGCAAACGCCACACACGTGACGTGTGCGCATTTCCAGGTACCCCTAGTTAAAAAAACATCTGAACTTTTCATGATTCTTGTAAGTAGAACTAACCAATCTGCTTCATACTTTGAATGGAATATACATATTTCAGTAATAACGGCAGACTAATTGCCTGGGATAAACACAGCGCACCCAAACACTGCAGTGCTTTTTACTTTTCTATATGAACTTGCATTGCAGCTGCAGCAATGGTTTGTTCGTTTGTCATCCTCTGAGAAAATGGTTGATAGTCGCCTAGTTACGAGAGACGCCATAAAAATTGGTGAAGGAAAGCACGTGCCAACACATGTGAAAATGAGTGGGAAGGAGACTAAATAAATAACGATGTAAGGATGTCGCCAGAGTGGCTTTTTGGTTTCTTTTCTTGTGCATCCCAGCCACTAGCACCCCATTCGAAACAGTTTTAGCATAGGGGGTAATATAGTCATTTAATTTTCATTGTTGAATCATTGTTTTCAGTGCACTGAAATTCCTGTGAATTCATACTATCTCGTATTTTTATATCCCCAGTGATGGATATGTTTAGGGGGTTGGGACTAATTTTTGGAATATTATAAAAAGACAAAATATTCTGCCGGCTTTATGTGTCAGTTCTTTTTTAGTCAGTCAAAAACACAAACAGTGATATCTGATTCACACAAGAATGACTCAAATGAGTCAGTTCTTTTTTTAGTGAATCCCAAATGTTTTTGTCTCACATTAGTGTCTAATTTTAATTTGGCTTTCTTAATGACCTTTTCATTTCTTTCAGTATGTTCAACTTTGAGTTTTTGTGTTTTACATTCATGAAATCTAAATCACTATTGTAATGATAATGTAAATATATGTGGTGGCACGGTGGCACAGTGGTCAGCACTGTCGCCTCACAGCGAGAAGGTTGCTGGTTTGAGTCTCAGCTGGGCCAGTTGGCATTTCCATGTGGAATTTGCATGTTCTCCCTTGTTCGCATTGGTTTTCTCCGGGTGCTCCGGTTTCCCCCACAGTCCAAAGACATGCGCTATAGGTGAATTGGATAAACTTAGTGTATGAGTGACTGTGTGTATGGGTATTTCCCAATACTGGGTTGCAGCTGGAAGGGCATCCACTGCGTAAAAACATACGCTGGAATACTTGGCGGTTCCTTCCGCTGTGGCAGCCTCTGAAATAGAGACTTAGCTGAAGGAGAATTAATGATTGAATGAATAATTTCAGCTATCGATAAGAGAAATGCATTTTGTTTTCCTTTAGATACATCCTGGATGAACTTCTACACATTTCTAATGGTATGGGTGACGTGTCTTATAATACAGCACATTATTTATCAACTGGAATATTTGACAATATGATAAATGTAATACCTGACTGTGGAAAAGTATGAAAGGAATATATAATGCTGTCTTTGATTGCGAGACAAAAACTCCATTAAAATAGCCTTCTGTTTCAAAATCCCCGCAAGCAAGGACTAAAATACTCTTAAGTCTACTTCTTTTCCCCCTTTCTCCTGTGCTTTCTCTCGCTCTCCCTCCCTGTTCTTTTAGATTTTTCCCTCTCTTGAGTTTCATTCTCTCCATTGCATGTCATTCCAGGGAAAATCCAGGAGCCGAATGTGTCTCGACACGTCTGAAACTAATGCTAACCATTCTTTTATCTCTTCTCACCCCTGCTCTTTCTCTCACAAACTCTTATTTTCCTCCTTCATTTTCATCTAATCTTACCCTAATAAATGTCACTCTGTTCAAATCACACACGCATTGAAAATCTGACTTTGAAATCAAAATTCAACATATGGGTCATAAATGATAAGGGGTTCTCAAACATTAAAATAACACAAAAGATATTTATCTGAACAAAAAATATAGACTATCATATACTTTTATTATGATTTATTGAAGACACCCACTACAATGTCATTCAGTGTTGCAATAGTTTATATACTAATTAATCTCGTCAGGCATATTTAAAACAAGAATCATTTGATGACATATTAAATGACTTTATTTAAGGATCACAGTGCAGTGCCAAATTACAAATTGAACTTAATTTCAATTCTTAGCTGTTAAGTTTTTAATCCTTTAATAAAATCTGTTATGGTCGCTTATGATTTATGTTCATTAAAAAAATTAAAACCTGTTACACTGAATGATATTGAGACTATATCTTCAACCATTTTTTTTACATTTTATTTTTCTAAAAGTGACTTGAAACCTCAAATCAGTGATTTTTTTACTTGTATTTAATTTGCCTTCATTGTACAGTGTTCAGCATAATTGAGTACACCCCATTTTGAAAATGAATATTTTTATCAATTTCTCAGTGAATATAGGCAGTGAATTTTGGTGCATTTGAACAAAAGAGATGTATTAAACAGATATATTTATTAAAATAATATTTTAGTCACCAAACATATTTAGAAATTGAAAGATAATACAATTAAATTCTAAATATTGCAAAAAATTAAAATACTTCTCTTGATTATTCCTCTTTTTTTAAATTTGTATTTAATATTTCTCTTTAACATATACATTTGGGTGTACTAGTTTTTGGACAGTTATCATAAGTTATTTTGTTAGATAAGCTCCAGACTTGGCTTCAGCACTGACTAATCTAATGTATATGCACACATATAATATTGTATATCTTCCTATTAAAAATATGAATTTAAAAGAGATTTGTGAGGGGTGTACTTGTATATGCTGAGCACTGAATATGATTTTTAAATGATATTATTAGTTCAATTAAAGCTCGATGCTCTTTGACTCATTCTGGAATCATGCTGATAAACAATCTATAACACACAGAGGTCTTGCAGCTTGTCTCTGAATGTAATAAACTGAAGTTTCATTCAGTTTTTAATTGAATTGTCAGCTGAAATTACAGTTTGTAGTTTCAAAACTTCAAAATAGAAGTGGTTTCACCTCTCGTACCCCCCTATATGTAATAAAAGCAAGGCATGGGTGGATACAGGTCAGAGAGGGCCTGGTCAAGCACATCTGTGCCTGTGAGGGGGCATGGGGATGGGGTTGGCAGAATGAAGTGGGCATCCACACAAAGACAAAATTGTCCAGTGGGTCCATTAGCCTCCTTGGGCTCAGTGTGGTCAAACTGGCAGAGCCAGACAGGATGATAGATTGCTTTGTCAGTGTCCCAGGGTGAGTCCTGAACCTGAAGTACTTTGTTTATCTCCAACAAAACGCAAAGGCTTCAGAATAATCTACGTCTGTTTCTTTTTTGGAGAAAGCAAGAGAGGGAGAGCGCGATGGGTGAGGGAGGTGCTGGTTGAAGGGGGGAGTGCAGGGGCCCTATGGTGGTTGTCCATTAACAGATGAACTTGGCCGAGGTCCAGCTGTTTGATGAGACTGTGTCATAGCCCGCACTCACTCCGGCCTTTACAATTCCTCTCAGGCTTGTCTTGTTTTTTCCACCTCTCATTTTCATTCTCCCCTTTGCCTCTCTCTTTCTCTTAAACTCTACCTGCAGCCGATTCCTCAAATGCTTCCAGGTTCATTTTGGCCAAAGGCGAAAACAACGCTACTTTTCACTCCACCAGCTGCACCCCTTCCAATGTCAGAACCAGTTTAGACCGGTTTGCTGGCCTTGTAGCCTGGGCTCCGTCATCGTCTTCTTTAGCTTGGAGGACTTTCGAGAACAAAAACAAAGAAAATGAAAGCACAATTCTGATAATGCTCATGACCCTTTGGTGATTTAAGAGTTCAAATGAATCCGCGAATGAATGAGTTTGATGGGACCGTTTAGTACATTAGGCTGAGCTCAAGCTATGGTGGGGCATTAAACGGGACATGAGGGCCCATTGTGTGTGTGTGTGTGTGTGTGTGTTTTGCTGGACAGGGTCACGTATCGAGTGAGCCATAGCAAGGGCATTTCCTCAGTGGAGTCTGTCACTGTCCGCCCAGCTGCTGATCGCCACTTGCTAAGCAGCACACTGAACCCGGGACCCCTGATGTATGACCCACTTACCCTCGGCCAACAGAGGACACCATCGATTTGTCGCTCTCCTCTGAGGGATGGTCAGTGAACCCTGGGCCGGCACTGACCCAGCCACTGTGAATCATCAGTTGAGCACTGTGCTTCATAATTCAGTCCTGCTGGGATGTGAAGCGTGGACTGGATTGTTTGATTTAGACACAGGTCTCCTGGGTTCTCACAGTCATTAGGAGCTGGATATATCAGGGCATTTTAGGCTTTTCAAAATGATAATGGAAATGATATTGTATTCTACAGTGAATATAAACTTTTCTAATGATGCACAGCTGCTTAATATTTCATCAGAGAGAAGCTGTTTTCTGTAGTATTTGCAAAATGATTTTAGAGCTATTCTTAGCTAGGCATGGGACTGTTTTTTTTTACTGTGGTTCGGGAAAGTCAAGGTTTTAAAACCACCAAACTTTTTTGATATACCGTTTATATGGTACAGTATGTATATGATTTTTTTTATTTATGATTTTTGTTTGTTTGTTTGTTTGTTTTTGCGCACAACAGTATGTCTAGCAGAAAAGATCTCCAAATATGTCATTTTAAATGGTAAAAAATCTGTGTTTTGAAATGTATGAAGACAGCAGAAGTCAATGATTCATTTGAGTTATTTAGCCCGACATGTTTTCTGTTTCAAAATATTATAAATGTTTCTTAAAATAAAATAAATTGTGTTCAGTGGGGAAAAAGTTTTTTTTTTTTACCCAGACATTTAAAAAGAATACATTTCCGAGCAGATATCACAATTCTATGAAACTGTGATATTTTCTTAACCATCAGAATCTTTTTTTTGTATATAATAGCTTTTAATAGTTCATTTATACACTTATGTTGAAAAATAAAAGCAGTGAAGTACATTATATTTCAGCCAACAGCCAAAAGATTCAAAATAAATAGGATGGCTAATCAAATCAGAGGAGGCGGAGCTTTAATTAAACAGTTTCTTATACTAAACAAACATGGATGCCGGAATTTTTATTTTATTTTATTTATTTTTATTTATTTTTAAATTTCATTTATTTATTTATTTTGTATTATTATTTTTTTAACCATCAAAATCTTTTACCGGTCCATGCCTATTCTTATCTACTAATTATTGGTGGTTTAAAAGCATATCGACTGCTGTGTGCACCACACACTTCTAATACTTTATGCCTTGTTTTGGTTCGTCAGTTTATTGGATTAATTAATATTAGAAATTATGATCTCATGACAGCAGTCTTCTTCTTGTTTTATTTTGCATTACTTACTGGGAAATGCAAATTAAATTAAATTAAATAATGTTTTCATTAGTGAAGATCCTAATTTTTTTTAGCAAAATATATTGATGCCATATTGCTCATTGCCTGATTTTAATTAAATTTTTTTTTTTATTTAATATGTAAAGCTTTTTGGAGTTACAATTTAGCAGGGAAAGGGAGTGTAAATGTTAATGTTGCAAAAGATGTTGTTGCATCTTCTGTTTATAAAATAATTTAGCATAAGTGCATCATGGTTTGCACAAAAACATCAAGGACTGCAACTGTTTACAACACTGAAAATAACTAGAACAATCGATGTTGACAAGAATATCAATATCTGTGCAACCCTTACAATTATGAATGAGAAAAAAGTCAAAATCCAACATTTCCTGGATATCCTGTTTGCTTGTTCTTGTTTTTGATTTGCTTGAATTGAACTTGTGTTAAATGATACATACAGAGGAAAACAAATCTTTCTCATGAGACCTAAATATCTTAAAATACCCCAGACTGGTCTTGTGAGGGCAAGGGTAGATTCTGGAGCAATATGTCATAAAAGCATTTCGTTTTATCTGAAGCACAACCCACTTCCCCTAGTGGTGTATCAAAGGTGAGCTTGGACACAAGGAACAGAGGTCAGTCCTGGTCTGCTCTGTAAGTAATCAGCCATGATACACACACACACACACCTGGCTTATAGTCCAGCTATGGCATGACTGGCTTTTACCTTTTTTGTTTTTAATTAGCGTTTTTCAATACCAGACTATGCATGTTTGTCTTTTATATGGCTTTATGTGTGTGTGAGAGTGTGAGGTGATTTATATACATTCTGCTCTACTCCCCAGAGCGTTCAGTTTGTCATCAGATGTTTAAGACATAATCGCAGTAATGTTTTTGCAGTTTTATTAAACTGCACTGGTTTTAGTGGAATGATTTCCTGGTGAGTTTTATTTTTCCTCAAATATGTGTTTGCCGGAGGGCAGTCACATTTATTTGTGTGTGTGTGTGTGTGTGTGTGTGGCTGACCTGAATAGTCAGTCTAGAAGTTTTCTCCAAGTACTCTTTAGGGAGCTGCTTGTGTATTTCTCCGGTTCTTACCCTGAATTCACAGGGACACACCAGCAAATGTGAGTCTTCGGTCAAACGTTAGCTGTGTGTGTATAATATAATATTAGTGTTTATGTTTATGTGTGTTCTTTCAGAATATAATGTGTCTCTTTTTAAAGGGATAGTTCTAGGCATGGGCCGGTATAAGATTCTGACGGTATGATAACCAAAATATCACGGTTTCACGGTATCACAGTATTGTGATTGATTACTGCTCTAAAATAAGTTCTTTTTAAATGTCTGGGTAAAAAACACCCCCCCCCCCATTGAAAACAATATATTTTATTTTAAGAAACATTTAAAATATTTTGGACCAGTAGCTTTTGATGTAGAGGTTCATTTTCTTAGGAGCGTTAAACGGTATAACAAAATACTTTGGCGGTATTAAAACCTTGACTTTTCCAAAGCGCAGTAAACATAAACTATGTTTCCATCCACCTATTTTTATGCGCATTTTGCATATGCGCATAAAAAAGCGGTTGATGGAAATGCCATAATGCTTAAACTTATGCGCACAACTGAGTAGGATAAAGTTTTTATTTGATAAGAAAAGATGCGCATAAACTACGATGGAACTACTATTGTCCTATGCCTTGATAGTTCATGCAAAAATGACAATTGTACAATCATTTCATCATTACAAACTTTCAAACTTTTTTGTAAAACGATAAAATAAGACCTTTTGAGACATGTCTGAACTACTTTTATTCATAAAATGTAAGTCAGTGGGGTCCAGAATTATTTGAGGCTGTATAAATGGCTTAATTGATGTTCGACTAAACAATCTCTTCATGCAAACTAGTATGTTTGTAAGTTCAGCGCTCAGATGAGTGTGCATTTTTAATATACTGTAAGTTTAATAACCAAACACTAAGTTTAATTGTAATTTCTGCACATTTCATGAATGCCAGTGGGGTCCAAAACAGTTGTAGACCGTAAAATATGATTTGAGGTTGTGGAATGAAATAATTTTTATTTTTGAATGAACATTCTGTTTAAGCAAACATCTGTTTAACTGTACTTGAAAGTCAGTGGGGTCCAAAATCCAGTAGACATCATCCTTTAGAATATTCTTTTGCGACCAACAAAAGGAGAAGTAGAGTTTAGAACAGTATGAGTGTAAGTTGTGTAATTGTGCCAGTGTAGATTATTTTTTATTTATTTACATAATTTTTATGTTTAGATAAATTGTCTTTTTCAAGTAAACCAGCATATTTGTGTACAGTTCTCAGCAGATTTTCATAATATCCATTTATCAGTGAATATTGGCAATGTATTTCGATGCATTTAAGCAAAACAGATTTATTAAACAGATATATTATTAAATTAATATTATTAAAATAATATTTTAGTCACCAAACATATTTTTTTAGCAAAGTATTGCAAAAACAAATTACAACCTACAAAATGTCACCTAAATTTTTCTTTTTTTTTTTGCTTCTCTTCATTTTTTCCTCTTTTTAAAACTTGTATTTAATATTTTTCTCTAACACATATACATTTGGGTGTACTAGTTTTTGGACCGTTATTGTTAGTTATTTTGTTAGATAAGCTCCAGATTTGGCTTTAGTACTGACTAATCTAATGTAGGTGCACACATATAATATTGTATAGCTTCCTATTAAAAATATGAATTTAAAAGAAAGATTTATGATGGGTGTACTTGTATATGCTGAACACTGTAAATACATATGTACATAGCCCAAACAAAACTAAGAATCTATTCAAAATATCTTCTTTTGTGCTCCCCAGAAGAATAAAATCCCTATGCAATCTCGAATGATATATGAATGTGCAAAAGACGATCTTATTTTCTGCTGAACTGTCTCTTTAAGCAAAGCTGCATATGTAGGTGCATGTTCGGCACCCAGAGCGCTGTTTTGATGGCAGATACACAGGTCACGGTGTGTGTGCTACATGAGCCGGCTGGCATTTCAGAGTGTGTTCATGTTGCCGCTCATGTATGTGTGTGTGGAAGAGTCGACTGTGGTACATGTAACCCGATTGGGGCCAAAGATCTGAACCCTAGATGTAACCACAGGCCAGATACGGCTCGGCCCGGGCCAGACTGACAGGCCGGCTGGACCCAGAGAGGCCAAAGCCATACGTATAGCAGGACAGGCTCAACATAGACAACACGGAGTTCATTACACCGTGCCCACCATCTTCGCTGGCTTGGATTTCTAAGGATAGATGTGATCTGGCTATGCGTGTATTAAATAGCACAGAGCAAACTCGATACTATTTCTCGCAACTTTGGCTAACAGGCTATTTCTAGACACGCTGCGCATGCAGACACACACAATTATGCGCCTCATTTTATGTGATATTAGGATCACACACAAACTGGAACTTGCAAAAACAAAGTTCTACGTCAGCAAATGAACAAAATAAATTCCTCTGCTTCCTCCTTTTCTCAACCGTCGCCTTTTCCACACGCTTCATCTGCTCTCTTTAAAACCTATCGACAAGCATTTTAAGGCATCATAAACATGCTCCTATTTGCTCATTTTACTTTAGCTTGGTCATGTTTTACAGTAGAATTGTTTACAGTGTGCCATTATTGCATAATTCTATGGAAAACATCAACATACAACAATGCATTTGAACAAATAATACATTTTTACAATTATTTTAAATTTTTTTATATTAAATTTTATTTTATCCATTTTATTATTTATTTAGTTTTAATAATTTTAATTTAAATGACTTCATTTTAATAATAACAACAAAAACAACAATATAAAAAAAATAATAATAATAACGCAAGCTAAGTGAATAAATATAACATTTTATAATTATATTTTAAATTGAGTAAAAATTGTAATAATAATAATAATAATAATAATAATAATAATAATAATAATATTATTATTAATAACGCAAGATAAATGAATAAATATATTTTATAATTATATTTAAAATATTAATTTTTAGTAATAATAATAATAATAATCATAATAATAGCTTATTATTATTATTATTATTGTTGTTGTTGTTGTTGTTATGTAATTTTTTACAGCTTGCAGGTCTGCATATGTTTGCGTGATTAAGTATCAGTATGATAAAAAAAATAAAAGCAAATAGATATTCATCAAAATAAGGAATATAATATTAAATTGGAAAACTTTTTAGTTGTATCCAGGAAACATTATTGATATTATTAATTCTTTTATTTTAATCATTCCAATTATTTTTCACTGTTCTTTTTCAACCATAAACCACTTTTCAATGCTACCTTTTATCATCCTGTCAAATTAACTTAGATTCAAATCACTCAAATTGAGTTCTAACAGAGTTACTTCATGTGTATAATTTTTCAAAATAGGTCTTTATATTGGGCTGCACGATATTGGAAAAATCTAACGATATATATTGCGATATGAATACAATTTTACCTGATGACTTCATATCTCTATTTGGAAATAATTTGTAATGTTAGATTGATTGGGATGATTCTACAGTGGGAGGGAATCTCCATAAAATCTAATTAACAATCTATTAAATAAAAGTTAAACAATATTGTTTTTTAAGTCATATATCAAGTTTATGACACTCCCAAAATCATTCCGCATAAATATTTTACAGGAATCATAAACATGCTCCTTTTTTCTCATTTTAATTTAACTTGGTCGTATTTTATGGTATAATTGTTTACAGTGTGCCATAATTGCATAGTTCTATGGAAAACATACAACAATGCAAGATAAATTTGAATAAATAATACATTTTATAATTAAATTTTAAATTAAGTTAATGTTAGTAATAATAATAATAATAATAATAATAATAATAATAATAATAATAATAATAATAATAATACTAATAATTATAATAATAATAATAATAATAATAATAATTATAATAATAATAGTAATACTACTACTACTACTACTACTACTACTACTAATAATAATAATAATATTGCATGATAAATGAATAAAAATAATATTTTATATTTTTATATAATATATTTATATTTTATAATAACATTTTTAATTGAGTTAATTTTTTTATAATAATAATAACTTTATTATTATTATTATTATTATTATTATTATTATTATTATTATTATTATTATTATTATTATGTCATTTTGTTTTACAACTTACAGGGCTGCATATGTTTGAGTTATTACATATCATTATGACTAAAAAGTATATCAAAGTTTGTTATAATACGCCCAAAATCATTCCACATAAATCCACAGATTTGTCACAAAATTCTGCAAAAAATGTCCTCAGATTCTGTCTGGCCCTGCTTATAAGACAGCTGTAGCGTTTTGTTTTATCACTCGTTTAAAGCAAACACCAAGGGTACCAGGATGCAGAAAGAGCACAGGGAAGTGAGTGATCTTTAAACCGGTCTTTTTGTGTTCACGTCAATGGAGAAGAGAGAACAAGGTAATGGGGTCGCAGTGTTGGAGTTTGATGTATGGATTATGTTTACCGTGGCATATTTTGTTTGTGTGCGTGGGCTGTAAGATTGGGCCGTTTGATGAATGGACGTGCCCTCCAGATCCACATCAACACCTGCGCACCCCGTTTTTTCCCCATCCGTCCCGAACAACACAGCAGCCAAATCTGCCCCCTCACACCCCTGGTGCACCTCCATTTATGGGATTATAATTGGCTCAAATTAAAAAAGAAGTGCAGAGACAAAGAAGCCTCATCTTTTTTTTTACCCTCCTTCTTCATAATTATGTTTATATAACCCATTTCTGTTGTTTACTGTCCGTGCCATGAAAGGATATAGTCATGTTTATTTTGGATACAGGTTCACCCGCTGTTAGATGTTTCTGTTTAGTTATGCAAACGTGAAGTCTTTCTGCTTAGCGGGGCCAGAGTATCTGTGATGTTTGCGTTCGGGCCGTGTGAAGTCTTGTTAAAGTGCCTTTTATTAGCAGTTTGCCTGGACAAGAGCTCTTTGGCACTGAGGCATAGAGTGAGAGTGAAAAAAGGCAGTTTTCCACAGCTATTACTCCTGCAGAAGGACCATCAAAAGCCACATCAGTGCCCTTAATGGGGCCCAGTCCACAACTGATAGCTTCAATGTGTCCAACAACACTATAATCCTGAATACTAAAATATCCAGACAGCTTTATGTGCAAAATTCATTAGGATATAGAACATGGGATATAAAGAGAAATTAATCTGGGTGGCTGTAAAATGTGTGTGCGTGTTTTTTTTTTTTAAAGGAATAGCTCAGACAGAAGGGAAAATGTCGGTCATTATTTACTTCACTCTTATGTGGTTCCAAACCTGTTGAAGATATTGCACTTTTTTTAAGGATATTGTAAAGAATATCCTGATAATTGTTTTCCCATATGATGGATATGAATTAGGAATGGGACATGTCTAGTTACAAAAAGGACACAACATAACATAAAGCATTATAAAAGTAGATTTGTGTGATTTGAAATTGATGTGTTGTTTATTTATACATGTGTGCGGATTAAGAAATAATAAATAGTTTATTTATTTATTTATTTATTTATTTATTTATTTATTTATTTATTTATTTATTTAGTTTGACATAGACATCACAGTTACACTGGACAAATAAATGCATTTGTTTTAGTGTTAGCAGACTTGCTAATTCTCAACACCTGTCCACAGGAGGCTTGACATAAAATAAAAAATAAAATACGTAAGTTCAGATGCAAAAACCTCTAGAATTTTCTTCAAAAAGTATCTTTTATATCTGGCTCCTGTGTGTAGATTTAATAATTTCACTCTTATGGCAAAGAATAAATTTTCAATTCAACAAAGAATTTCAACAAAGAATTTTCATGGTCTTCAAAGTGACATAACTCAACATAAACAAGGGAGGCTGAGATTAATGCTCATTTTCTATGGACGTTTTAGATGGCATTTGAACTCATATACACTTCATATACACTATTCTAAACATTAAAACACATTATAAACACATAAACATTATTATTCTTTACATAAAATTGCTATAACGCAAAAGCAAAGTCAGCATAATCAAAAGTAAACTGTTTGTGTAAACACTGCTGTTTTGCTTTTAACCACTTTTTAAGTACACTACTAAAAACATTTGTATTTCTTTCTAATTTTTGGCTAACAGGTAAATCATTCCACAATTTAGTTCCCTTAACAGAGAAAACAGACTGACCAAAAGAGGACAAAAGTTGAAAAATTTTTATTTTTTGCTTTTATTCTTTTATTGTACTTATTTTAATTAAAGTACTAATAAATAAAGCAAATAACAATAAAGATATTATTAATCTTATTTGTTTAAATTTGTTTTATATTCTCTTGTGTGATATGTTTTCCCAGTGTTGGGTTGCAGCTAGAAGGGCATCCGTTGCGTAAAACATATGCTGGATAGGTTGGCGGTTCATTCCGCTGTGGCGGCCCCTGATTAATAAAGGAACTAAGCCGAAAAGAAAATGAATGAATGTGTTATATGTATATGTACTGTTTGTTGTATTTACATAGAGCTCTGTGAAACCATAACAAATACAAACTAATGTGTATTTATACAGGTCTGGTGAATTAAGCTCATCTGATTCTAAAAATCCTCTACTGTGGAAGACTGTAGGCATGGGCTGGTATAAGATTCTGACGGTATGATAACCTGGATAAAAAAAATAACACCGTTTCACAGTATCACGGAATTGTGATTACTGCACTAAAATAAGTTTTTTTTAAAATGTCTGGGTAAAACAAAAAACTTTTTACCTCATGTAACATAGTTTATTTTAGTTTAAGAAACATTTATAATATTTTGGAACAGTAAACATGTCAGACTAAATAGTTCAAATAAATCAATGACTTCTGCTCTCCTCATTAGTTTCAAAAACACAAATTTCTTTACAACTATAATAAAAATAAGTAATAAAAAAATCTTAGGAATGGTTAAGAAATCTTAAAACAGAACATTTTAGCAGTATTAAAACCTTGACTTTTGCAAACTGCTGTAAACCTTGAAACCGGTTATCGTCCTATGCCTAGTAGACTGCTAACTAACAAGTGAGCCAGTTAGTTACTTCTCATTTATCAGAATTTCTTGTTTTGAGTCAGGTCTTTTCAACCATTCTCTCAGTTCACGAAACCATTTGAATGATCTGTTCACAACTTGTTCAAACACGTTTTATGAAATGGATGAATTAATTCATAGAA
Organism: Danio aesculapii; assembly: GCF_903798145.1. Lineage (NCBI taxonomy): Eukaryota > Metazoa > Chordata > Actinopteri > Cypriniformes > Danionidae > Danio > Danio aesculapii. Next base: position 27,208,561 of record NC_079447.1, on the reverse strand, counting down.
TAGATGAAAAAAATCATCAACAAAACTGTCAGCAGGAAGAATTTCAGTGAATAATAACTCAGATTCTTTGACTTCAGAAGATTTATAATACACTAAATGACTTAAAGAAGCTTTCTTTTAACTTTCAATACATTGAAAAGTGCAGTCGGTACATTCTTCAGAAATTCTTCTTTAGTGTTCCACAGATAAAAGGCTGTGTTTACACCTTCAGTATAATGTTATGTTTGGATCAATCCAATCACAAGTGGACGATGCTAATGTGTGAACAGGGTTTGAAATGAACCTCCTCACTTTCGTCCACTTCCAGAGGTATTATAAAATCAATCGAATTGCTTTCAGGGTGTAAACAATTAAAATGCCACAAAAGACCACTTCCTACCTATTGCCATACTTAATAAACATTTTGCGGCATGTTTTTAATTCACACTTGTTGAGAGATCTATACTTTTATAGTTCAAAATTTAGTTTGAATGTAAAAAAAAAAGATTTACAAATCACGAGACTCTATTTCCAGCCCTGATTCTATCTCTCAGACCAAAAACCAAAGCTACATCTCTCTATATGGCTCTCCTTTTTTCTCCTGTCGTGTTAATACGTCAAATGTCAGCTTATTTTCGCAACATTACACTAAGAAAATCAGAAACTCTCCCTTAGAATCTCCAAAGTAATAGAATCAACAAAATAATATAAGTAAATAGCTCAAAAAGTTACAGAAGAGACTAACTTGAACACCAGGTGTAAACTACAATCTGAATGACCAAAAACACCTCTCAATGGAACCAGAGAGAACCAAACCAGTTTTAATGACACAAGGGCGAGTGCACAAGGATGCAATTTCAATTTCCAACAGAACTGCTCCTTTAATTTGGAGCCGTGGTGTCGTTTTTTTGGCGAGCGCGGGACAGGCTTTGTGGTTTGCATGAGAGCAGAGGCCGGTGGCTCTCTGTGTGGGGTGGAGAGGTGAGTGTGCGGGTTTGATCTGCTCCATTGTCTTGCCTCTTCACACAGCGCTCTCCAGTGAGAAGTAATCAATCGCAGCAGTGGCTGACTCTCTGCCTTTGTCTGCGTCTCTCTGCAGCTACTGAGAGACAGTTTTGACATCTCGGCATGCCGCGGGCAAACTCTTACCCTCTCTCTCTCTCTCTTTTTTTTTTGTGCGTATACACATACACACACACATCATGCCAGCCTGGCTGCTCTTTGTTCAATGTTGTACCGCTCTGCCTTTCCGACACACACAGGGGCTTGTGTAGGAGTGTATCTCAGTCTCTCTCTCTCTCTCTCTTTTTTTTTAAACATTCCATTTTTATAACACCGTGCTGTTAAACGCATTACACTGATTCCATAAGCCGTGCTGTTCTGCTCTGGAGAGCTGACGCAGTGAACTCTGACCTCTGCCAGACTTTATAGCCTTTTAACGAAAAGTTGTTAATGCCTTTGATAAGTTGCGGGTCGGCTGCGTGTGCGTGGACGGGCCGTGGGGGAGGAGACTGTGTGCGACCTCACTGCCGGAGCTAGCTTGTATCGATAGCCAGAGAGTTACTGGCTCTTCAGTTATTTTTAACGGTACAGTAGTTCTTGCACGCATATACACACACAAAAAACTCTTTACCATAAGTGTTTTACCGTAATATGACTGGACTCATGTGTTTGGTTGCTTTTGCCCATATGTTTAATTTAATTTTATAACATTTATTTTATTTTCATTTATTCATTTTATTTCGGCTTAGTCCCTTTATTCATCAGGGGTCACCACAGTGGAATGAAGCGCCAATTACACACACACGCACGCACGCACGCACGCACACACACACACACACACACACACACCTGACAATTTAATTTATCCAATTCACCTTATAGCACAAGTCTTTGCACTCTGAGGAAACCAACGCCAACATGGGGAAAATAAACAATCTTCACACAGAAATGCCAACTGACCCAGGTGGGGCTCGAACCAGCCACCTTCTTGCTGTGAGGCAACTGTGCCACCCACTGAACCACTGTGTCGCACTTATTTTATTTTATTTTATTAAATTTTTTATTTATTTTATTAATTTTTTATTTTATTTATTCATTTATTTTTTTTCTTTAAAAGTTTCTTTAAAAGTTAAAACTTAAAAAGTTAAATTAATTAATTAATACATTTTTAATTTAATTTAATTTTATTAAATGTTTAATTTATTTTATTAATTTTTTATTTTATTTATTCATTTATTTTTATTAAAATCTTTAAAAATATATTTTATTTAAAATGTATTAAGTAAAATTAATTAATTAATTTTATTTTTTAATTTTTAATTTTAATTTTAATTTAATTTAATTTAATTTAATTTAATTTAATTTAATTTAATTTTATTTTATTTTATTTTATTTTATTTTATTTTATTTTATTTTATTTTATTTTATTTTATTTTATTTTATTTTATTTTATTTTATTTTATTTTATTTTATTTTTTGCACAATATAATGTGGTAATAGACGTCCCAAACATGTATTAATAATTATTATGACCTTTTTTCTTAGTAGTAACTGCCTAGTTTGCCTTTTAAAATTCACAAACAGTGAATAAAATCATTATTATTAAAATAATAGGTTTGAATTCCAGAAAAGCACAAATTTCTAATAGTAAATATTACAATTATAAGTCCGTTTAAATGAGTTTAGAAATCTGTTTTTATATATAAATCTCAATGATTAAAAAATTATTAATTAATTTTGTTAATTTCATTAAGTCTCAATGTTATTTGCTGGACAAACCTTTATTTTCAGTGCAAGCTGAATTTGATAAGTCAAATATTTATTTTATTTTTAAATATGCATTTACTTTTATTTTGCTTTGCTTCATTGTATGATTCCTCATGACCATCATAATGTATAGCTACCACAGAAAAAAACGGAGAGAGAGGAAGAAAGAGGCAATGAGCCTTTCTTCCTCTCTCTCCTGTTTTTTCTTTTGCGTTTTTCCTCTCATGGTCCCTCTGACCAGACAGAGATGCTTGTTTCTGCTTGACCAGACAGTGCTGTGCGAGAACTGTTAGCTGAATTCTCAGGTGACCCCTCTGCCCTGCAGACTAAAGGACTGTGTAACACTCTTCATATGTCTTACATGCCCTTGTACTTTATTTATTTATCTTTTACACAGAAATGAACAAAAAGCGCTTTACTCCCTGACACTGAGCATTTGCAGGCCCCGGTGGAGGTGAGCATGTCGCAGGAAAAGAGAGAGTAAACTGTAAGAGCAGCCCTACATTCAGCTGCCGGTCAATAAACTGATCCATGTCATCACTGACCTTCAGATTAAAGTGACCCCAGCTTCACACCACACATCTGACCAGTACAGTGGCCCAGTAGTTCATAACACAACAACACTTAAAAAAAGCAAACAGTGCAGGATTTAGTACAGGTCATAAAACCCGCCTTTGCCATGTAAATGAATGGGATTTCAGACCAAATAAAAAATGAATTACATTTGCAATAAAATTTTATGAAAGATGTTTTAGATGTCATGTAAAGTCATTGTTATCATGCTGATGAAGGTTCAGTTGCTTCCTTTTGTGAAAAGTTTGATTTTAGCCAGCAATTAGATATTAAGAAAATAGGGTGTTTGGTTATGATTAACAGTTGTGATTGACAGCTTCTCTGAGCAGACTCTGTTTTTTTACTGTGCTATTTATTTTATTTATTTTACAAAATGAGATCTTTGGGAGTAGATTTTACTAATCTACATGATGTAATGATCACTTTTTTCAGTTACTTTTAATTTGGGCTTTATTAGCTAAATAGTCTAAGAACACTTACGTTAAAGCCATCATGTGAAATACAGGTCATGATCTGGCTAATTCTTTTTATGGTTCTAAAATATTTACAATTAAGACAAAACTAATGTTAATCTATGCTCTAATAGAGTACATTAATAAACATTCAAATACATGTAAATTGCCATTTGTCATTTATAATCATTTAAACCAAATTTAAACAGGGAGGAAAACTGATAATGGAAAAATGTGTGATTTGATGCAGGGGCTGATGTGTTGTAACCTCTACAGCTAGTATGTGTGTATATATGTATATATATTAGAGTTGCACACTATATCGTTTCAGCATTGATATCACAATGTGTACATCTGCATTAGTCACATTGCAGGATAATTGGGCAAGAGCCATAATTTTGAGAACATGACATTTGTGGAGTTTAACCATAATAGAGTAAAAGTTTTAAGGCCTGAGACTATGGATTCAGGTACATGAAATTACACAATTTATAACCTTAATATAAAATCATTTTATTTAACTATTTATACAATGAAGATTATACAGTGCTATTTTTTTACACATGATTATTCAATTTCTGTACTCCACAGAAAACCATAAAGCAATCTTATTTTACTTGTATTGCACAAAGACGAAATATTGCAATGTCTTATTTTTCCCAATATCATTATCAATCAGACCCTATCTATCTATCTATCTATCTATCTATCTATCTATCTATCTATCTATCTATCTATCTATCTATCTATCTATCTATCTATCTATCTATCTATCTATCTATCTATCTATCTATCTATCTATCTGTCTATCTGTCTATCTGTCTGTTCGTCCAACTATCCATCCACACACACACATATATATATATATATATACAATTTCTGTTTAATAGAGAGATTTTTTTTCAACACATTTCTAAAAATAATAGTTTTAATAACTCATTTCTATTAACTGATTTATTTTATCTTTGCCATGATGACAGTAAATAATATTTTACGAGATATTTTTCAAGACACTTCTATACAGCTTAAAGTGCCATTTAAAGGCTTAACTAGGTTAATTAGGTTAACTAGGCAGGTTAGGGTAGTTATGCAAGTTATTGTATAATGATGATTTTTTTCTGTAGATTATCGAAAAAATATATAGCTTAATTAAAGGGGCTAATAATTTTGACCCTAAAATGGATTTAAAAAAATTAAAAGCTGCTTTTATTCTAGCCAAAATAAAACAAATAAGACATTCTCCAGAAGAAAGAATATTATCAAACATACTTTGAAAATTTCAATCAAAGGGGGGCTAATAATTCTGACTTCAACTGTATTCATTCAGTCATTCATTTATTATCTTTTCGGCTTAGTCCCTTTATTAATCAGGGGTTGCCACAGTGGAATGAACCGCTAACTTATCCAGCATATGTTCCACGCAGTGGATGCCCTTCCAGCTGCAACCCATCACTGGGAAACACCCATACACTCTCATTCACACACATATACTACGGACAATTTAGCTTACCCAATTCATCTAGAGCGCATGTCTTTGGACTTGTGGGGGAAACCAGAGCACACGGAGGAAACCCTTATTTTGTAAAACTAGGTATAACTGTATTTTCCTAACAAGGTTAGCCACTAACTCTTTCACTGATTCTCTCTACCAAGTGTTTTGCATCTGCACATGTCCTGGCTCCATTTTTACAACATGTTTTACATTCATTCATTATAATGGAAGGAAGAGGCGTCACGTCATTCATATTTTTTTTACGGTCTTTGCTTGATTTATTTTTGTGTTGTACAGTCGTGGTGATACTGCTGTATTGTGAAGTTGCAATTGCTTTTTAAATTCTGTTGTGTTGTGGCTTGCTTGCTTTGTGTTTTGAACTTATGTTTGCTTTTTACATTTCATTGTGTTGTGTCAGCCCCGACCACACATTCAGCCCAGGCCACTGCAAACACAGTCATAGACGAAAGGGCGCGCACAGTTCAGGATTGATTTTCTGTGGGTATTAGTGTGCGTTTGTAAGTGCACATGTGTTTATTTTAAAGTATTCTCCTGACCACAGGAGCGGCCACGTCTCTGTACAGATGCCCCGCTGTTTATCGGCTCTGCACTGTATGCATAATTTAAGCGGAGACCTTAGCCACACAAATTAGAGATGGGCCTCTGTTATCATTCATAATTCTCATCTGATAACCGCTAATAACAGCCCTCTCCCTCCTCCGACGATGCTCGCTGCATAATGGACCTAACAGCCTTAACCAAATTACCTCCAATACGTATATGCCACAAGGCTAATAAAGCCAAATAAATGTATCACAGGCTGGGTAGCCCAGTGCCTCCTAATGCACATAAATCCACGCTGGCTGGCTCTCATTACCCTGTGTGTGTAGCGGAGGCTAAATCCTGCCTCTATCATGTCCTCCTCCCCCAGTGACCACTAGCTGCCAAGTCAGAGAGGCAAGCTGCCAGTAATCAGTGTGCGATTCCCCTCGCTCGTCTGCGTGCGCCGGGCGGCCCGCTGCTGTCGTGGCCCAGTCCGAGAAGCCATGCTCTCGGTGGAGATGAGGGAGCTTGTTTAGCCTAACAGGTCCACTGCTGTGCCTTCGTACAAGAGTAAAAAGTCACTTTTGATTGGCTATATTTAACCTGGTCTATGAGATATATTTTATTTAGCATTAAAAAATAGTGTTAATGGTATTAAGCTTGTGTTTTTATTGCTGATGTTTGATTATAATATGTTTTGAGATGATTGTTTGAACTAGTTTTTTGAAACGGCTGCACATTTCATCGAAAATACAGTGAAGTTGTGTGAAAATACTAATACAGTTTGAAACAGTTTTCTATTTTAATGTAGTTTTAAATATAAATTATCATTCTTGCAGTAAAAGTATATTTTTAGCATAATTTCTATAGTTTCTATAGTCTGTAGTTTTATTGTCACATGATCTTAATTTGATGATTTGATTCTTAAAACATACTTAATGTTGTGCTGATTTTTTTTTGTGGAAACTGCCTCTTTTCCCCAAGTTCAGTTTTTTATTTATAATTTCTATTCATATTTTGGGCTTTTTAGTATGTTTAGCTAAAAAAATGTAAAAGTCTGACTTAATTTCATAATTTTATTTGTATATTTATCAGCCATTTATCCTGCAATCTAGGAAAAATCCATCTTAACGCCACTAATGCCTCATTCACACTAGCAGCGACTTTGTAGCTGTCTGTCGCACTGGGTGGCGATCTACTGCAAATGCAGGTCTGTGTAGGTCTACAGCATGAAGATACAAACAGCCTCTGGGCGAGCTAAGAGAGGATTACGTTAGCTCTACTGGTGCTCCTATTGGCTGTCGCTCAAGAAAGTTACTCTTCATTTGCATAAAGATTAAACTTTTGTCGCGTCAGTCAACACGCCCACCTGGTTGCCAATGGTCGCTGTTTTTCGCGTAGATGAAGGTCGTTGGAAGTAGCTCGCTTTGCGTTGAAATGAACAGTCGCTTGTCGATTTGCCGCTGCGATTGATGCAATAGTTTTGAAGTCATTTCAGGCCAGAAATGTTTTATGGAAAAGGTCAGATAAACATAGGAAATTGTAAACATTGTAAATGTAAACATTGTTTCAGCTTTTGGTCCTGCTCTCTAGGAAAAGTACATGTTTGGACCACTATTGATTCAGCATTTTAAAAGTATTTTTAAGACAAACAATTCAAAAAATGCATAATTTTAAATGTAATATCAATGTTTCGTTTGCACTATAGAAATTGTTTTATAAATGGGTATTGTATCAGCCACTGATCCTGCTCTCTAGGAAAAATCCATGTTCTGACCATTAGTATTGATGCAGTAGTCGCTGTGCTGATGCAGTTTACTGTGTTTGTATAGACTGAGTACATGTGGACACTGTTTGGTGTGTGTGTGTGTGTGTTTGGTGGAGAACATCTGGACATGACAAGAATGCAGAAGTGAAAATCTCCCACAGCAGACTAAATCACCCCCTCCATTCACTCCCCTTTATGTCTTTATCAGAGGCTGTGAGAGGCCCCCTGCCCGCTCTTTTCCTCCTGTCTCACTCTCTCAGTCCATCTCTGTTTCCAGACTGCTTATAAGCAGATATGATAGAGATACACAGCAGTCAAAGCAATGATAATGAAAATGCATTCACTACACAAACCCATGTTTTTCAAAGCTATTATGTAAAAATGCTACCTGTTTGTCTTTTCTGATTTATTATGACAGCATTTTTGGATTTTTCAGGTTGTTGAAAGTGGAAACAATTGTATTATATTTACCTTTTTAGAACAAAATTGTTAAAGGAAAGTAAGTCATTTAACAGGATTCTGCGCTAATTTCAAGTAAGGGATGCAGGAGATAAAATTTCTCCACATGGATTTCACTACATCTTCAAGTATGTTTAACTTTTGATATTGCAAATTTGTCTTGTTGACCAAGAATGAACTGCTAACTTAGTAAGTGAACTCTGAGGGCTTCATACATCCTCATTAATGGAGTTTCAGTAATGTCTTAACGGTCACTTTCAATTCAGAAGCATTCAGCTGCCACGAGTGTCTACACATACATTGAAACTTCACTAACGTTATGGCTTGACAAACCCGATAGTGCCCTTTTGTACTATTTCTTACTGAGGTTTTCCTCCCACACGTGTCCATTCCAGACAGCATCACCTCTTGACACCTGAGGAAAGAAAAGCAGAAAACAGGTAGTGAAAAACAAAACCGAGAGAGCAGCGTCTGTGAAGCCATTGAACAGGAACGTGTTGTTGCCTCAACAATGTACAGTAAATCTGTTTATTTTTCAGTCAAATGGTGTTTCCTCCCCTCTATAAATACTTGCTCTCCTGCGTGAACGAGAGAAAGAGAGTGCCATGATGTGTCCGTTGGGCTTTTGGCTCTTAAACACACACACGGTGGTTTTAGCTTGGTGCTCTATTGCTTCAAGCTCAGCCCTGACCTGCCAGGCCCTGTCTCAGATTCCCACGTAGGGCGTGTTGAGACCTTGTGTAATGACACAGTACCACAGAAGCTGCTCAACCTGTCTCCCCCTTCTTCTCCTCCGATTTCCCCCCCTTCAACCATGCGCTAATCTTCTGCTCCTTGACTGGATCCAAACCGTCACAGCTTGACGGACCTGAGAGCTGAGTCTCCATTCAGACATACGGGGGCTTGAAAAGGGGACATTTTTATATCATCTATAAATCCTTGCTCCTACTTGCGGCTTGCACTTCCTTGCCCCAGACTTGCAGACAAAAGCATGTAGGCCCATTGTTGCATGGCGGCCGAGGGCTGAAAGAGAGACCACGGGTCATTGGCGGGTTTAGGATTGGCTAATCAGGGCAGGGATTGGGTGGAGCTTGTGGGGTGCACAAGTGCGGGCGGCCTGTGAGAGGATCTCACCCGTCGGGGGAGCTGGGACCATCCACTCCCCTGTTTCCCAGGCACCCAGCGTCTCTCTACGGTTACACAAAATGTCCGCCGTGGCTCCCCTGTTGCCAGGGTCTATTATTAGCAAGTGTCAGTCAGTTATCTGAGAGTAGTGCTTTTAGCTGCCATTTAAGTGGCTGACACTCAGGTTTTGCAGCAGATTAAATGAAATTTTAGGCGCAGTTTGGCTTGGCTGCGAGCGGACAAAGGAGGCAGCTGTTGTTGGAAATGTAATCTGGCACCAGCGGGAAAAGGGTGCCACGACTGACGCTGCCCACTGACTCCTGCTCGATCTCTCTGCCACCTTGTTTCCTCCAGAAGCAAAAAGTCCCGTTCCATCCTTATTAAGCACACAGAGCACATTGATTTGAAAAGTTGACACTCACGGTCTTCTAAGAGTTGGACGTACCGTGAGACACACTCCACACCTTGCTGATGAGTGAGGCTGTCAAAACACATCTTCTTTTTCCCATTTCCTTCTCAGCAGTTTCATATACTCATAGTTATGCTCAAATCTGTCAAGGTTCACGGTGCGATTTACTAAGATTGACACGTTTATGTCCTAATAAGAAGTTTCAGACAGCTGAAGGAGCCTTGGTGAATGTGTATTTGTGTGTATTCTGTAGGTCAGAGGGGATTTCCTGGTCTGCCTTACTGTACCGTGACACTTACAATGTCACCACGCCCTGCCCAGTGCTGCTTATCAGGTGTCACGCTAAAGTTTTTTTGTGGCCTTGTTTGTACTTCTACCTCTCTCTGTGTGTTTTCCCTTCAAGGTGTGTCCAAACGTTTTTTGGCTAGAGAGGCTCCAGTATGGGATAATGGACTTATGCAGCATTCAATTGCCGCCAGCATCCAATTAATTAATTTATTCATTCATGTTTATCCGTTCTTATAATTTTGTATAAGTACAAACTGTCCTCCCATTTTAATCCTCATAGTGTAACTTAAAGGCCATTTTTAAAAGGGTTTGTGCGTGATCAACACCATTATCTAGACCAGGTATGTCCAAACTTGGTCCTGGAGGGCTGATGTCCTGCTTATTTTAGTTCTAACCCCAATTAAACATACCTGAACCAGCTAAACAAGCTCTTTCTAGGTATACTAGACAAGTACAGGGAGGTTTGTTAAAGGAAGTTGAACCTAAACTATGCAGGACACCGTCCCTCCAGGACCAAGTTTGGACACCCCTGATCTAGACAAACCCCTATTCCTTCAAGTTGCTTTTTTGTTTTGGTTGTCAAGAACGCTCAGAATCCCAGAATTTGTAATGAAAATACTGTCAAAAACCCATGACCTATTCATTTGTAGATTATTATTTTTTTTTGCTTTGCATGTTTGTGTTTGTAGATTACATTAATGAATAGTGTAACCTGTCTAATTTTTGTGACCTTGTATAGTCTTTTTAAGTTTTGATTCAGTCCCACTTTTAGGACCAAAATTAGGGATTTGAATTTTAAGATCATTCCTTGTTTACACTCACCCCTTTGTCTCTCTGTTTGTCTTTTATGTGTAATATTTCTGTTTGTATATAGAAGGTATCATATCTTACAGTGTGTGTTCACAGAGATCTGGAGTTTATTAAAGGCCACTTTCTGGCCTGTTCCAGTCCCTATGAAATGCGTGAAAAGAGACAGTTGTAAACGAGCGCAGAAAGTAGAGGGGTCTGAACTGTGAACGGCATCAATTTTAGCCCGCCCGCTTCCTCACGCTACTGCGGGGCAGAGAGTATTGATGTCAGCCGCCGTTTGAAGCCAGTCTGCGCTAAGTGCTCTGTTCTGTGACTGGAATCTGATTGTCTGTTTTTAATGAAATGGATTAGTTCCACTTGTCCACTGTGAAACAACATCATTTCGCTCCGTTCAGACAGGCTTCTAAAAACAGTCTGATACTGTACAGAGCTGTGGTATTTACAAATAAAGACCCAGTTTGCACCGCAGCCTGAATATACATTATCTGTTTGGCTGGGAGCCACAGAGGGCAGAAATGGCGCTGCTTGCGCTTTGCTCTACTTACGTAGCTTTATATAACTTTGTGTTCTGTAAAGCAACGTGAGGTCGAGGACTGAGCTTAGAAGGGCAAGGTTGGGGTCAAAAATTAGAAGCTGAAACAGGATCATATGAACATAGTGAAGTCTCGCCTACACATACTCGGATAGAGAGAGACCGGTGTCCTTTGCTCATCTCAACTACTTGGAAAAAAAAAATCAGCAGTCGAGGGCTCAGACGGGTTTGGTGAGTTGATTTTCTAGAAGCGGGAAACACACTGCATCATAATAAATGTCAGACACACACACACCTCTTTTCTGAAGGAAGTTTTTTAGGAAGTCCAGCCACTTGAGATAAACATCTGAGATATGTTTCGCCAACCCTAGCAACCTTACCGAAAGCGCTTCCCCTCTCAATTCTCCTCACTTCCTTGTACCCTGCTTCACGCCACCCCTATGAGATCTCTGATCTATAGGACCCTGGACACATTTTTGGCAGAGCGTGCAAGTAATGTTCCAGCATGCTTTGAGTTGTGGCTCCTTGCCGTGTTAAAACCTGATTTATTGACTTTAGCCGTTGAAGAGGGCTTGCAGGTACAGCTGCGGTAATTAAGATTTTTATATCAGTTGTGTAAGTGTCCTGGGCAGGAACGGGTCACATTTTTTGCTTATGAATGGCTGGTTTTCTTGGTCTTCTTACATGAAAAGGCCTTCACGCTGAGCTCAGAGCGTTTGCTTTGTGTCCAACTCATACCACTAACTCTGTCTCTGAGCAGAAAAATGGACCGAGATGAAACAAATGGTAATATGCTCATTTTTTTGCAGAGGAGGACTCGGACTGTGGCCGTACTGACTGGTTGTTAGAGGCGGAGAGCTTGCAGCCCCAGTGCTGAGCTGTCAGCGGTAACGTACGATGGGATGATATGGATTAGAACACTTGTATTGAATTATCTGCGGGACTGGGAGTAAATGTGGTTAGAAGCGCTGCCATGAAGAATTAGACTGAGCTGCAAAAGCCACAGCCCTGCATGCATAGCATCCATCTTACCACCCCGTTATTGATGGTAAATGTTATACTGTAGTATTAACGTCCTCTTTCCACACCATACTAATGGTTGTCTCCCCACCCTTCCAACACACGCAGTGAGACGCAGATAAATATTTGAAGCGACTGTCATACAGTATTGTGGAGTTGTTAACTAAATGTAAGCAAGTCTACTGTAGCATCACAGAGGCTGCTATGTATGACAATATAAATTATTTATATATATATATATATATATATATATATATATATATATATATATATATATATATATATATATATATATATATATAGATACACACACACACATGCTAGTACCGGGTTGGACCCCCTTTTGCTTTCAGAACTGCCTTAATCCTTCGTGGCATAGATTCAACAAAGTACTGGTAATGTTCCTCAGAAATTTTGTTCCATATTGACATAGTAGCATCACGCAGTTGCTGCAGATTTGTTGGCCCCACATCCAGGATGCCAATCTCCCGTTCCACCACATCCCAGAGGTGATCTGGTGACTGTGCCTATATTTGAGATGATTCGTGCTTTATGACATGGTGTGTTATCATGCTGAAAGTAGCGATCAGATGGGTACACTGCGGTCTAAAATGGATGGACATGGTCAGCAACAGTACTCGGCTTGGCTCTGGCATTGGCACGAGGCTCAATTGGTACTTATGGGCCCAAAGTTTGGCAATAAAATATCCCCCACACCATTATACCACCACCACCAGCCTGAACTGTTGATAGAAGGCAGGATGGATCCATGCTTTCATGTAGTTGACGCCAAATTTTGACCCTACCATCCGGATGTCGCAGCAGAAATCGAGACTCGTCAGACCAGCAAAGTTTTTCCAATCTTCTATTGTCCAATATTGGTGAGCCTGTGCGAATTGTAGCCTCAGTTTCCTCTTCTTAGCTGACAGGAGTGACACCCGGTGTGGCTTCTGCTGCTGTAGCCCATCCGCCTCAAGGTTCAACGTGTTGTGCGTTCAGAGATGCTCTTCTGCATACCTCGGTTGTAAGAGTGGTTATTTGAGTTACTGTTGCCTTCTATCAGCTCGAACCATTCTGGACAATTCTCTGTAAACCCTAGAAATGGTTCTGCTCGAAAATCCCAGTGGATCAGCAGTTTTTGAAATACTCAGACCAGCGTTTCTGGCACCAACAACCATGTCACGTTCAAAATCACTTAAATCACCTTTCTTCCCCATTCTTATGCTTAGTTTGAACTGCTGCAGATCGTCTTGACCATGTCTGCATTCCTAAATGCATGCTGCTATGTGATTGGCTGATTAGAAATTTGCATTAACGAGCAGTTGGACAGGTGTACCTAATAAAGTGAGTGTATGTATGTATGTATGTGTGTGTGTGTGTGTGTGTGCGTGCGTGCGTGCGTGCGTGCGTGCGTGCGTTTGTGCGTGTGTGTGTGTATGTATGTATGTATGTGTATATATATATATATATATATATATATATATATATATATATATATATATATATATATATATATATATATATATTCTCTTATATGTTTATTACATATTTTTATAATTAAAAAATGCTAGTAACTTCTAGTGTTGCTGACTGCTTTTTTTTGTTTAAATGCTTAAAATTTTGAGTAGTTTTAAAACTAGCATGCAAAGTTAAAAGTATCTTCCCCAGCGCTGCAATAGCAGACATATGGGGAAAGTGCTCTGGTGTCACAAAAACCTAAAGGTCTCTCTATCTTTCCTTCCTTCTCTCTAGTCTTCCACTCTCTCTCTCTTTCTACTAATGGCTGTGGCCTGCTAAAGGGGGCAGTAGAAGGGTCAGCCTGAATTTTTTATCTCAATAAAGTGCAGGGCCGCAGAGTGGCTTTGAGTCATGCGCTCTGTCCCGCGTGAATCCAGCACACACACACACACACACACACGCACACACACACACACACACACACACACACGCACACACATACATACAGACAAGTGCTTGTCCATTCACCTCTGCCTCGCTGCCTCACCACGGGCATCTGATGTGCCTTATCAGCGTATTGACGCATGGCTCAAATTGTTTTATGACCATGTGGAAGCAGTTTGTTTCCTGGACTGAGCTTTGATGTCTGTCTCATTATCAATTTCACTCCTCAAGCCCCCCACCCCATCTGAGTTTTGCATGCTCACATTTATACACCTCTATGGCCTTGGCCCTTGGGCCTGATGGACATGTCGCCTCAGTAGCACCAATGTGTTCTGTAAACCAAGATACTGAAAATGAGTCCAAAGCAGCAGATTTCAAGCCCAAAGGTTAATGTGAAAAGAGATAGACAGGAGCAATCTTTCTAGCAGGGTCATTCGTTCATGCTTCATGAACTCTGTGAGATACTGGGCTACTTCACTGCCCTCTGGACACTAAAATGATTTTGAATAACTCTATTTAAAGGCATAGTTAACCTGTAAATGAAAATTCAGTCATCATTTACTCACACTCGTATTTACCAAACCTGTGTGACTTTACAGTGTACCATCTTTGAAGAATTTGTCAAGGCAGCATTGGAGCCTTTCATTGTATAAACAACAAACACAGATGCATTCTTTAATGTGTTCTTTTGTATACAACAAAATAAAGAAGACTATACAGGAAGGGAACATCATGAGGACGAATTGTAGGGAATTCCTCTTTGGCTTCAGATGCATTTATTAAACTCATCTGTATTTATGAGAAGCTTTAAATGAACATATCATTTCCTGGTATGAGCTCCAGTATTTTGGCCCAGGCTGCCAAAACATGCGTCTCCAGGGAGAGAGAGAGAGAGAGCGAGGGAGAGCAGACTCAGTGTGTGTTTAAGCGATTGAAACGAGGGGCAGCACTGCAGGCCGACCACACTCTCACCAGCCGGCCATGCGCCAGTCGGGAGGAATGCAACAGCCTGCCTTGGCCGCTCTTGAAACAGTGCTCTGTTTGTGTGTGGCCTCGTGTCCCCGCTGCGCTCGATAGATGTGCTGAGAGCTCCTTCTTTAAGGCATGGATGTCACATGTTCTCCCCAGACCTGGTGGACATGTCACACAGCTCGGGGCAGCAGTCAGGAGGGTGGTGTGATGTATCAGGTCAGTCGGAGTTCTGTGGGGTTTGGTGTCCTCATGCTCTCTGAAAAGTTCTGTCGAGTTGTAGGTCTTCAACCCAACACACACGTATCACATATTAGTCACTGCGGTTTCTTCGCCAAATTCGAGGCATGTATGTTATGGCTACACTGAGAGGTTTTGGAGCGAATCGTGGGGCTTGCTGGAGAGTGAGTCACAGAGTTCCTTTGGGAATGAGATAGGGAGTGTTTGTTGGCTTTGACATGGTTGCTGGGTTTCGCTCTCTCTGGCCTTGGCTGACATTACCACTAGTTCTTGCCCCAGCAGATCCAACCCGTTCGTCCTGCCCACCCCCCTTCCTCCAGGCCGTACCGAAAGCCGAGAAAGGCAGGAGCAACAAAGAAACCTAGATAGCGAATGCTGAGGGGATTCTGGGAGTGGAGCACGGGGAACGCGAAGACAAAAACAGGTCGGGAGAGACGTGAGAACAGGAATTCCACTGAAACCTGAAATGGCTTCAACAGAAAAGCCGAGGTTATTTATGCGATCACACTCGAGGCTATTTTCCAGGAGGGTGGCATCCTGCCGTAGCCTGTTTAGCAGTGATAGGCCACACGCTATTAGCATCCGAGTAATACTGGCATCTGAGGCCGGCTGAATTTATGTGAATAGCAATTTAATCTTCTGGTTTTAATGGGATATAAAACCCCTTCCCGGACAACTGTCCTCTAATAGGTCTTAAAAGTTGTTTGTTGGTGTCGAGATGGGGGTAATTAGTAGACCCATAGCTTTGGGAGTGGGCGTCGGTGGTCGGGCCCTGGCTCTTCCCGCACGGCCGGCCGATCTTTTGGGCCTGGCTAAAAGGCGCTGGCCACTCCTCGAAGGGAAGCATTTGGAGGGCTTGTGACCGCTGCGCTCAGGGGGGTGGAAGGGAAATGAATGGCACAGCACTTAGAGTATCTCTGATGGGAACATTAGCCACATTAGACTGCTCTCAAAATGCCCTAATGGAGCACTCACATTCGAACACGCACACACCACTAAAAAAAGGATTGCAAATAGTTTTCTGGAACTTTTAATGTGTGATTTATATATTTCTGTAATTTGCCAGCTGCCCTCTCCCTTGCCTCTTAAGTAAGATGAAAAACTAAACCAGGGCGGCCGGTAATTTCTCTGGAAGAGATTGATGATAAGAGAGAGCGCTAAGGAGAAGGGATCTTCAACACCTCTCAATCTCCTTACATGCCCTGTCTTTAAATCAACCGTGGTGCAAAAAGCTGCTACACACTTGTCCGTTGCTTCCTCTTTTTTTTTTTTTTTGGTTTACTCTCTGCTTCTTCATGCAAGGAGCTACTGTGGGCTTCCTTTAAAGGCGGTGTGTATGTGTTTTGGGGGTGTTTGTTTGGCGCTAGTGGCGAGGCCTTGGTGTTTGTGTAAATGTCAGAGGCTGTGTCGTTATTGACTGCTCTGTAACGGCTGTGTGCCTCTGTGTTCTCCTACACAACTAGCCCCAGGCGGCCTGCTGCTGCAATACTGCCTTTCTTCTGACGTTCATCAAACTGCTGCTTCTCTCTCTCTCTCTCTCTCTCTCCCGTTTTCTCCCTCCCAACCCCTGCTAGCCTCTCACTTACTTTCCCACTCTCTGGATATGTTCTTTTTAGGGCAGTGCCCAGTAGATGTGTGCTTGTCCACTCTGAATAATTTAGAGAAATTTTTGTCCTCTTGTCAGACACAGGCCTGAGCCGTGAGGCAGAGCGAGTGATCTATCTGTTTGGACTTTCTCTCATCGCTCTTCTTTTATTTTTTTTGTTACCAAGCTTCTCCAGCAAGGTCTTGTTTCTTACATATGCCATTTTTAATTTAATTAGTAAATACAGTATAAATTATATTATTATTATTCTGTTATTATTAACACCTTATAAAACATAACACCTTGTATTATTCCCAAAACTGCCTAGTTTACCATAGTCATGCTATTTTGTTTACATTAGTAACTAAAGTGTAATATTTTAGATATATTTCTATAATAATAATAATAATACTTATTATTATTATTATTATTATTATTATTAGTAGTAGTAGTAGTAGTAGTAGTAGTAGTAGTAGTAGTAGTAATAATAATAATAATAATAATAATAATAACAATAATAAAAATAATAATAACAATGATAAAAACAATGATAATAACATCATATAAACCATAACACCTTTCCCAAAACTTCCCAGTTTGCCATAGTTATGTTATTTTATTTACATTAAATACAGTGTAATATTTTAGAAATATTTATATTATTATTATTATTAATATTAATAATAATAATAGTAATAAAAATAATAATAATAATAATAATAATAGTAATAAAAATAACATCATATAACCCGTAAAACCTGGTATCATTACCAAAACTGCCCAGTTTTCATTAATTATGCTATTTTATCAACATTAGTAAATACAGTGTAATATTTTATGTATATTTCTATTATTATTATTATTCTTTTTGATCATTATTATTATTTTTATAATAATAATAGCACCATATAAATCATAACACTTTGTATCATTCCCAAAACTGCTCTGTTTGCGTTGCATAATCAGGCTAAATAAATAAAAATGAAAGCATTTATGGATGTGATTTTAATTTTTATTCAGGAATTATTGCATGTGGACATTTCCTCTGCCATTGATTTGAGTTGAAGCTTCTGAATTAGTGTAGCAGCTAATTCATGTCAGATCTTAAGGGTTTAGCCACGTTTTGTACACATACACACACACCACGCACACACACACACACGCACACACACACACACACACACACACACACACACACACAGGCTCCTCACACCTCTCGCTGCATGTTTGTCAGCTTGTGTAGTGCAAGGGTCAGTGACTCCAGGAGGCAGTAAGAGGCAGTTATGCGAGTAAACTTGTTTATGATTCTCTCACCCTCCTTACTGCCACCAGGATAATTCATGGGATTTTACTATTGACAGGGCAGCAGTTACAGTATAAATTTGTTGTAGAAATGGCTGAAAATACTGGTTGTTGAATATATTCAAAGATTGTTTTTTAATACAGTAAAAAGGTCAGAGCAAAAGGTGAGAAATGAAGTTGTTTAGCTGTTTGTTTAAGTTTTCAGTGGTCATGTTTACTTTACCCATGGATAATTTGACCTATTTTGAAAAAAAAACCCGGCTATATACTGTATATTTAGAAAAGTGCTTGTAGATATTGGATAGTCCAGTATTATTGTTGCTGGATTCTAGTTCTGGTTCTTTTGTACAGTAATTGAATATATTCATGCAATAATTGTAGCTCTTGGGACCAATTTTCTATTCTAATGTTCTCAAAATTCCATTTTCTATCAGAAACAGACTGAAAGTCCCATATGTCTTACTTTGTTTTCTCGTACTCGCTCTGTTTCTCTTCATCTTTCCTTGTTGTTTTGAGAGCTCTGGGCATCTGTGAGGCAGAAAACGGCCTCTTGGTGAGGTGAGGTGTGTGTTCGATTGTGTATGTGTGTGCTTATATGAGAGAGTGAGGGTCAGTCTTGCTGAGGTTTCTTCTCTTGAGACTGCAGAGCAAAAAGGGCTCTGACTTACAGGTTTAACTTTTCCTTTTGTTCTTTTCTTTCTTTTTCTCTCTCATCAACTACCCACCCCCCTCTCTCCTTTCTGAACCCCTGAGGTTGAGTCAGTGCAGACCTGAAGCCAGATAGTGGAGAAAAAAAAATATTTCCAAAGATAGTCTGGGCTGGGAAAAACAAACACCTGAACAACCCCCTAGTGCCGATGGACAAATGAATGAGAGCAAAAGAGAGAGAGAAACCAGAGTCTGAATAAAAGGGAGGAGACGGACCACTTATAGGAAAATGATGATAGAAATTGCAACATTTAATATGGCAGATGTTAAAAAAAGATAAAGTCCTGGCTTTCAGTTAAAAGAGTCAGTCAGTTTTTAGGATTGCCTTTAGAGTGCACATGCAAATAAAAAAACAATCCATCTACAACTTATCTATTGAAAAATCTCTGTAGTAACTGTGATGTCAGTCCAGCTCATCATTGCTAAATCTGCTTTGTTGTTGTTTTCATTTTGAAAACTTAATGACAGATTAATGACAGGTGCACGTTCTAACAGGGTTGTGCTTATTCTCTTAATGAGTTCTGGGTGTTTTGAGCATAACTTGCAATAAACCAATCAGAGTCTCATCTCAAATTCCCTTTAAGAGTCAGTTGTGTCGCATCATGGTGCATTTGCTATTTACATGGCAGACTTTGTAAGCAGAAAAACTGAACACTTCACTACCGAGAAAACGGTTAAACAGACCATCTGCAGCGCGAGGGTAAAGAACAAACCTCCTTCATGCGGCCTCTTTACTTTCTCTTTACTTTTACTCTTTAATCCTTTTCTTTCGTGGATATGAAAGCGATGTTGTACGCACTCTACTGAAGACATCCATTAGCCTACATATTCATTTGTTAAGCACAAAGATTTGTTTCAAAACTATTTCTAAATTCAGTTCTAATTTCCAGCAAACAAATAAATGAACGATAACAACTAAGTGTGGTCAAAAAACTTGGTTATATCCAAACACACATCCTATTCTTGTGCCTCATATAGTGACGCATACGTCTCCAAAACCCGACAGGTGGACAGATCTAAACTATTAACATTATACAATTGCAAATTGTCATGAATAAACTGAAAAAGCCCCCTGAGATGATGCATGGAGGCATTGTTTTTTATATTTATGTAAAAAGTAAAAATTTGGGGGTGCATCACGGTGGCACAGGGGGTAGCACATTTACCTCACAGCAAGAAGGTCGCTGGCTCGAGCCTTGGCTGGGTCAGTTGGCATTTCTGTGTGGAGTTTGCATGTTCTCCCCGTGATCACGTGGGTTTCCTCTGGGTGCTCCGGTTTCCCCCACAGTCCACAGACATGTGGTACAGGTGAATTGGGTAAGCTAAATTGTCCGTAGTGTATGAGTGTGAATGAGTGTGTTTTCCATGTGATGGGTTGCGGCTGGAAGGGCATCCGCTGCATAAAACATATGCTGGATAAGTTGGTGGTTCATTCCGCTGTGGCGACCCCAGATTAATAAAGGGACTAAGCCGAAAAGAAAATGAATGAATGAATGAATCATGAAAAATTTTAATCCTTTAATATTTTTCATATGTAAAGATATTTGTGTATTGCTGTACATCCTGTGTGTATTTAACAATGTGTAAGCATTTGGACTAGCATAGAGGCATAACTAACGCGCTCTGAGCTGGACATTAGATCTGCTTTCAGTTGATCATTGGCGCAGTCTGTTTCAGTTCCTCAAAATAGCAATGCTCCAGCAATGCACCTTAACACACCTCTATTTTAGACCAGCACACCCACGAGTCAACAAAGTGGCGCAAAAGGATTTGCTATTTAAACAACGTGATGCAAAATGTGAAAATTAGGCTTGCGCTGGTCTGAAAATAGCAACAAATCGCGCCAAACACGTCTTGTGCATTGTTGCGCCGAGTGTATGATAGGGCCCCATCTCTCGTTTCTGCTCAGACTGTGAATCAGTGGAACTGTTCAGTGTTGACACATTGTGGACAAACTAAGTAGTGCCAAAACACTGTTTGTACAGTGCCAAAAATTGGGCTGCACACTGTATGGTGTACTCTGTTCTTAAAACCAAAACACAGTTTGGACTATTGCTATGCCCCAAACATGAATCCCTACAAAAAATGCAGGTTTTTTAACTTTATTTCAGCTTAAGCTCAAGTCAAATTTTAGTCAAATCATTTGAAATATTAAAATCCATTAAAATGAATATGATTTCTGCATGTAAGCCTGTTGCTGACATGAAAAATTGCGTCTTGTTAGAGGCTCGTTAAAGTGTTTGTGTTATATGCATGTGTGCATTTCCAAGGGCGTGAGGCCAATGCCTTGTGTTTGCTGAGCTGATGGTACTATAAGGCTGATGAGTGATGTTCTGCGGCCGACAGCTGCTGCCTCTGCTCACTGCCCTGCTCTGCATGTCCCTGCACATCCCTCGTCTCTCCATGTAGATGTGTGCGTTTTTCATCCAGGTGACCGCTGACCTATTGCGTGTGAAGGAAGAAGGGAAAAAAAATTACCCCTCTGAATTGATTTGAAAAAGCATCAGCATTTGTGTGCTCGTGCGTCTATTTGAGCTTAAAAGGGGATAAATTGCAGACAAAGTGCGGAATGAGAGGCAGAATGGAAGCCTCTCTCTCGCGTACTGTACTTCATATACACTATACCACAGTGACAGTGCCGAAGGTAGCTGAATAATTAATGAAGTACAAGCGAACAGACTTCCAGCTGTTCAGCCACCGTAGGACACGCTATTCATGAATGTTTGAATGTCCTATAAGAAAATATATTCAAATTGAAAAAGCACAAAAAAGCCTTAATGGAAATATGAATTGCCCAAGTTGAATACGATGGGGGACAGAAAGGGCGAAAACGCTGAGCGAAGTGCAATTATGTGAAAGCAAATGTTATGGAGCCTCAGAACTGGCTTTGGTCCTCTAATTAAAATGGCTGAAAATGTTTTGACAGTGTCTGAAGCCATGCCCCGGGCCCCAGCTCTGCACAGCTCCAATTTCTCTTCCTTACAGATGCAGCGATACATTTATGCAGAACGTGCTGTGAATATCTCACTCACCCCCACCTCCTCCCTTCTATTTCATTCCCTCGTTCTCTTTGGCTCTGAGAGAGAGAGAGAGAAAGAGACAATGAAGAAAAGAGGTCTCCATGATCTGTGCTTCAGAAGCCTCAGTCGTGTGCTGCTTTGCTGTGTTGTTGTAAGAATGATCTGTTTGTTTAGAGCAACACTGATGCCAGTTTGGTGTTTGTGCTGTGGCTTAATTAGTTCTCCTAGTCTTATTGAAAAGTGTATTTTAAAAAAACTGTAAATCTTTGGGGATACCTCAGACGAAGATCTATTTTCTAACAATGATTCCAGTAATAATGACTTTTTCTCTGGTAATGATTTTGGGCACTAAGCCTGTGTTCCTCCACAGGAATAAATGAATTTGGCTTTAATTAATTGGTGCATTTGGAGCAGTGTAGTAGTTTGCACAGTGGTTCATTAGTCTGTTTATTACAACCAATGTCACTTTATCCTTCCCTTCTTTTCATTCTTTCTAGACGGGGCTGATTTCACAATGTCATAAAGAAATGTCAATTATAGTACACTCAAAAATGAAGGTACAAAAGCTGTCACTGTGAGGTAGGGAGGCAACAATTTTAGATTTTGGTTATACGATTATATTCTTAAGGAATAATCACGGTTATAACGATTGTTATGCATTCATAGATTTCAAAACACTGCTAGTTGAGAAAACAAAAAACTCCTTATATTTTTAAGTGTTATTTATAATAATACAGCTAATAATAATAATAATAATAACAATAATAATAATAATAATAATAATAATAATAATATTAATAATAATAATAATAATAATAATTGTAATAATAATAATAATAATAATAATAAACGAACATAGTCCTTATCTCTATGAACTTAAATGTAAATGAAAAAAGGTTTTCTCAGTAAATTTATACTGAAAATAAATAAATAAATAAATAAATAAATAAATAAATAAATAAATAAATAAATAATAGTTTTTGTCTAATGTAAATCTAAGCTTCATATTAGCTAAAGATTTCCCTTTTAAAGCGAACAAATGTAGTCAAGGGCTGCTGAACTTTTGATCAACTATATTACAAAATTGTTTGGTATTTTCCTTTTGTATTTTTTCTCTTTGGAGATAAAATGTGTATGTGTATATACAAAGTGTGAAGCTGAACGGTCAGTTCTTGTCACGTGACTCGCGGTGCGCTTGCTGCATTCTTTCAACGCATGCTGCATGCCTCCATTGGCAATAACAAACTTGCGAGCACAAAAGATGGGATATGTGATTAGCCGTTATGCCGAGTTCAGACTGCATGATTTTCACAGTAGTCGTGTCACAGATGTTCTCACACTGCATGACTATCTGGGGTAGCATTTCGTCGCTGCTTTGTTTACACTGTAGGATGAATTTGCGACAAGGGGTTTCACGCTGCATGACTATAGAATAGGAAGAATCGCCGACAACTTTGTCTCTGTCCAAAAACTACGTCTCTCACAACCAAACACACGAGAGAATTGACATGGAAACAACACGAGGACACGTAGTATATCTTTTGTTATTAACTACATAATGAGAAAGAAGCCTTTGGTGGGGTTGAAAATATACTTATTTTGCTTACCTGGCTTTGAAGGGAATTAGCAATTTCTCCTCAAATTTTTTAATTTTTCACCACGGTTGTGATATTGCTCAGATGACACGGTTGCTCCTGTCAAATTTATACTAGTTTTTCCTCTATTTTGTGGCTCCACATAGACTGAGAGGAAGCGCTTTTAAGTTCTCCCCAACCTCCCGCTGGCCTGCAGATACCCATACTAGTGGATGCTGCTCTCTCATTGGCTGTAGGTGACGGTGTTATTTTCAACCAGAATAAATTTCACACGGCATGATTTGAATCCGTTCTCTCAGATTACGTCTTTGATAGTTGATACTCTGTGATTGTTACTCACGTGAGCACCTATTTGCCTGTGACTTCAGGTATTTGTCGGCGATTTCTCAAAACCTGTCAGCGAGTCAAAATCGAGGCTAAAATCATGCAGTCTGAACTCGCCATTAGTTAACAGCCTCAGCCATAGTTAAAATCAGCCTTAATCTAGTGTGTGTGTGTATTTTGTACAAGCTCAGAACTTTAAACCAGTATACAGTTGGCATAACTTTAAGTTGCAGCAGTTTTGTTCCATGCAGAAACGTGGTGTTGAGAAGCCTTTACGATTAATTAACCATAGCGAATTAAAGCGAGGTTAATACTGAAATCGGTTAATCGTTGCATACCTACAGGAAGGGTATGCTTTTGTACCTTAAAGATGCATATTGATACCATATTAATCATTTTTTACTTTTTTGAAGCACTATAAGATGCACATTTGTCCTTTTTAGTTATTAATATGTTCTTTTAAGGTACAAATATGAACCTTTTAGGTACAAAAGTGTACTTTTTGAAAACATACCACTCCAGTGTCAGGTTTTATTGAGTTGAGAACACAATTTTGGTTTAATAAAAATTAGAAATGTATTAAGTGTGAAGGTTTTGTTTACACAGGATGCTTCAAAACAGGTTTACCTTAAAGTTGTGACAGAAATAGGCCTATTACCATTGTTCAGTAGAAAGTAATAACCATAATAAGGATAATAAAGCAATTATTAAAATGGAAAAAGAGGAAAAAAGACATATTAAAAAAATATTGTTGTATGAGTTATAAAACTGTATTAAAGTAAATGTAATAAAATTTTAAATTACATTTTATGAGTTATTTTAATTGAGACACATTTTTATCACTTATATATTATATATTATTTAGTACCAAAAGAGATAAATAGTCTAGTATTTGTAATCTAATCTAGAAATATTAAAATGGCAAAAAAAAGTAGTATAAAACATACTGTAAAACAGAATTTAGGGGTGAAAAAGCAGATTGGGCCCAATTTAGGGTCCCACATGTGTGTGCATCTAAATGCAGGTTAGCCTGGCATTTCTCTGAGCTTTTCTTACCCCCTCCTCGGCTTAAAAAAAGAAAAAAGAGCAAAGCACACAACCCTTCTATGCTGTAATTTGTGCGCTCTATAATTTTGACATTTTGGTTTTGGGTTAAGAGTAGTCTACAGTTGCCACCATCAGCAGTGAGGTTCTCTGCTCACAAGAGGAGAGAGAGAGAGAGAGGGAGAGAGGATGCGCTCACGGTTTTACGCTCTGACGGTTATATAAAGGTTTGGCCATTTAATTACAATCATAAACACAGTTTAAGAGGCTCTGACTGTATTATTAAAATTATGTTTATGAGGTTATGTGGGAATTCATTTTTAAACAATCCATTCCAGGGTGATTCGCACACTCATAGTGCGGGAACGGCAGTTACAATAATCCCATGATGGAACGGCATTTTCCTTCATTGTTCAGTCCACCAAGGGTACTCCATCTGTCCCTCTGGGGCTTCTGCTCTCCAGGCATGTTCCCCAGTGGTAAAGCAGATCCCCAGCACTGCTTCTACATGAAGACATCATCACTGCACACACTCACCAAATTCACATCTACTAGCTGAGGATGTTCAACCGCTCCATTAGTGCTTTTTAGAGGAAACCTTTCAGTATATGGATTATTTAGACACTTTGGGATATTATTCAGATGTATGGATGTCAGTGTGATACATATGACAAAACAAGTAACATCTGCAAACATTAGAAGTTTATTCAGAACTTCACTTTTTATGTTTGCAGTAAACTTTTTTTGTTTGAATAATTTCTTACTTTGTATACATATAAATACTCAACTTAATAAAAATTTAGGAAACCACTTGGAAACTCTCAGCCCCTCTCTATTTACAATTTATAGTTACATGTTTAATTAAAATAAGATTTTTAATGAGATCTGATGAGATTCCTTATAAATTAAGTAAATGACAATTGGTCAAAGTAGCAAAATATATATTTTTCGATTAAACAATACGAATGTTTTAGTTTTAATTTCAAAAGAGGTTAAAAAAACAATATTTAGGGCGATAAATCATATTTTCAATCATAGCTAATGAAAATGTTTATTGTTCTGTTTTTTTTTTTTGCTAAATAAATAAATGAATAATAATTATAAGTCAATTATAAATGTAAAAATATGATAAAAAATGTTATTAAACCTTTACTAAGCACTTTCCTAATAAATCTTTAAATAAAAAAGTGGTCTCTTCATTTTTTCTTTAGCCGGATGTACACTGTATAGTTCCTATGTGTGAATGACTTGCCATCAGCAGCACTAAAAGGTACAACCCCCCCCCCCCCCCCCCCACAATGTGGATCATAGCAGGGACTCTCGAACTCTAGCACTCAGTATTTATATTTCACCCCGGCAGCACAATCCTTCATAACAAGTCAAACCAACTTCTATACATGCACACGTGTGGCTCACATGAGCAAATATACATTTGCACACACATAAAGTCCTGATTGGCCTCCTTGCCAAAACAATACAGCTTTCATATCCCAGTTCTTTAAAAGCACTCGGGGGTAATTGTGTTTTGTCTTCGTTCTTGTGTGGCAGATTGTAGAGCAGCGCCTAATGACACACCGAGAGGATTGTGAAATTAGCCTTATTGTTGCTCTTAAATACCGAAATCAACTTCTCGTATTCAGCAATAACAGAATCCGCGCACTCTTTACTCTCAGGCCTGAGCAGCCGGGTTTGATTTGACTGGCTTGAGAGGGAAACGTATGCCACTCTCTGCGGTTATCATTAGCTGGGCAGGCCCTGTTTAGCTGTGTGTATTTCTGATTGGAGGGGACACGTTTTTCCCTCGCTGTAATAATGATAAGGAGAGGGGAGTCAGGTGTGTGTGGAAATCTCTTCGCTCTTAATTGCACTTGCTGTCCGGCAGGCAAGCAGACTGGAGAAATGATGGTGTACATTACAATGAGTTGATTCTTACTTGCATTATGTGCACAGGGAATTGCATCTGGATTTTTAATATTAACCAATATTTTCAGTTCAGGATGACTGACCCATCCTTCTTAATTGTTGATGTTTGCTATCCAGACTTGTTTTTGCCAAAACACATTGCTACAAATATGCAGTTTTCAGCTGAAGTGAACACTGGTGGCAGTGATACACCAATAAAAACAATTCCTTGGTATCACTTTATTTTGATGGTCTCTCTTGGACAATTTGTTGCCTATAAGTTACATTGCAACTGCATACAAACCAATTCTCTTTAGAGTATTAGTTGACTGTGCTTAATATCTACTGACACTGCTCCATCAACAGACACCCTGACTGTAAGAAACTTTGCAAGTACACGTCAGCTTACAATAGCCTTAACCTTAACCAAACAGTCTACTAATACTCTAATGAGAATTATTTTGCGTGTTGTTGAAATTTAATAGTTTAATAAAGTAACGCCAATTCCTTTTTACATAAAGGATTTAAGGACAGATTGTTAATGAATGAAGAATTACTTTGATTTTATTACCTCAAAACACTTTTACCATAGTGCAAGAGTTTTACATTTGCATCTAGACATCTTTAGTATGTTGGGATAATGAACTTGCAACATATTGATATCATTGGCATTATGGGAATAATTCTTTATTATTGAAACTTTAATGCCTTTCGGATTGTTCAGATTGTTGTATTTGCAGTAGTGTTCATCACATTACAGCAATGCTTGAAGACTTAATAGGTGGTTTATTTTCAAATAAAAACATATTTACATATTGTATATCCCATGACATTAAACATTGTTGAAATAATTTGTACCTATTGTGCTTGATTATACTTTTGCAATTTCTATTTGCTATATACAATAAAGCAATACACCAAGTTTTTTTTCTTGGTATACCTGTTAAAGTAATACTTTTGGCAGCTTAGGTCAATGTCTTATGCAATTAATCACAATAAGAAAATTTGCTACCGCCAGAAGCCTATATGCATCACATATCTATCTCTGTATGTATGTTTTTTTCATACATGGTAAACATGCTTAGTAGCTCACCTGGTACATGCATGCATTTGTGATGTGATGCTATTGGTTTCAATAAAAGACCTCAAAACATGCAACCTATTCGGACATTGCTTCAGAAAATTCATTATTGCTTCACATTTTTTTTACATTATAAAGGTGTAGTGTAAATGGTTTGTTGATTTTAAATTGATAAAGCAGTAATCGTTTAGTGCCACTCATAAAAAGCGATTAGTTAACTTAAAGCAAGCATGTCCAAGCTCGGTCCTGGAGGGCCGGTGTCCTGCAAAGTTTAGTTCCAACCCCAATCAGACACACCTGGGCTAGCTAATCAAGCACTTACTAGGCTTTCTAGAAACATCCGTGCAGGTGTGTTGAGGCAAGTTGGAGCTAAAATCTGCAGGACACCGGCCCTCCAGGACCGAGTTTGGACACCCCTGACTTAAAGTGAGTAAACCCATCGTGACTTGGAACTGTTGACCTTTTTTTTTTATAATTATGCACATATTTATATCCTAAGTCCTAATTTTAAGGCAGGTTTAATCACTTCGTTAAGTAAAGTTTACTGATTGACTTAAAAGCAATGGGTTTATTCACTTGAAAAAAAGTAAATTAATCACTTTTTTATAGTGTGGGCATTTGATTTGTGAACTTTCATTACACATTCATGAACCAGTGTAATACAATGTTGACAGTCATGCATTTCTGATTCTGAGGAACACACATTTTAGCGCTGCTCGCTTTGAAACTGCTGTGAAATGTGCAAAGATGTCACCACATGCACATGTTTTTTTTCCTGAGCAAGGCATTTTTACACCTTTTCTTCAAAAATGTCAGAGATTTTCAGACAAATGTATTTTTCTTAACTTCAGGCATGCATAAATAATAGTTTCCGTGTCATTAGTGAAAGTTTTTGACTAGAAATGTGACCCAGTTGCTCATCCTCTTGCTGAAAAGGAAGAAAAGGCTTCATTCTCTTGCTTCTTATCAGGGCTCTCGATGGCAAAAGTTAATAAATGTGAAAGTCAGATTTTTGCCGGCCTGTCCAGGTTAATTACTGACATGCTTCTGCCCAGGAGCACTAGCTCTAGTTATCGCAGTATCTCTTTTAAGTG
This sequence comes from Danio aesculapii, assembly GCF_903798145.1. Lineage (NCBI taxonomy): Eukaryota > Metazoa > Chordata > Actinopteri > Cypriniformes > Danionidae > Danio > Danio aesculapii. The sequence continues at coordinate 27,179,576 of NC_079447.1, read as the reverse complement.
CCTCTTTTTTCCCCCCTTTCCTTTCCTCAGTCTATTTGGAAAGCACAGTTAATGGACGCATTACATCTCATTGTTTAGATATTAGTGTGCGCTCTTTTGGCGAGGCAGAGAGAAATGCATAATGTTTGGGTTTGGAGGACACACAGAGTGAGAAGTGTTTCAGAGTCTTTTGCAGGATTTTTATGGCACTTCCTCTGTCCAGCTTTGTCTGTGAACAAGTGTTGGTCAAACAGGCCTTTGTTTGTGGCCAGTCACTCGGCACACCACAAAGAGTCTGGAACTGGACAAAGAGCTGAGTGTGTGAGAGCGGTGCTAGGCTGACCAAGCCAGACTGCTTGGAGGAATACTGATACAAGCCAGAGACGCACATGACCTGAACACAGACGCACATTAGAAACTTCAGTCTTGTCATATTTAGCAAACACTTTCCTTTTTAAGTATTGGTTTTAATTTTAATTAAAATACACTTTCTAAAATAATGTTCATAGTTTGAAATATGAGTAGTTAAAAACAGAGAAAATGGATATCTGATAAAAACACTGCTATTGTTTATGGGTGTACTTTTAAAGATGATTTTTGACAGCACAATATTAAAGTATCAAAGGCAAAAGGGATTAAAATGTATAATCTTGAAAACATACAGTATATGCAGTTATTTTTAACCTTATATTCATTAAAGAATCCAGAAAAAGTTTTGTGGTTTTCATGAAAATATAAAGCAGTGTAAGTGTTTTCAATAAGCATATTAGAATGATTTTATTGGAGAAAAGGCTGCTAAAAATTTGACTTTGAATAAAAGAAATGAATAGTTTTTGGAAGTAGGGGCGCACAATATTGGAAAAAAATTGACATTGCAATATTTTGTTTTTCAGCCATATACATTGCGATATGAAATGTACTTCAGTAAATAGATTGAATAACACTTTTTTTTGAATACTTTATTATTTCAGAATGCCCAATCCCAATTTTATTTTTGTACCTCTACTCGTTTCCCTTTTCATTCCCCTTGGCCCTTATAGGGGAAGGGCTTCACAATTTACCCCTAAGAAATGGGACAGCTCTACAACACCTGCACACGTCATCATATATCATTGCGATCTCATGCATCAAATGAGATCGACGATCACGACTGTTGTAGTTATTCCAGTTGCGATATTTTTTTGTTATTTATCTTCAGGAAATCACTGAAGGCATATTTCATGTTATCATAGCGATATAATGTGGCTATAAGATCATAACTGTACTGTGCATTTACACCGTGGCCATATTCATCTATATAAACACACAAAAACATTAACATTATATCAGTCACTGTAAAAAGGCCATTCCCAGTCATTAGACTTTTCTGACAGGATATTTGAGTGTTATCAAGTGACAGATGTGAAAGTATGTTGTGGGATTACTATTTTAGCAGTTTTTAAAAAAAGCATGACGGTAAAACACAAACACGGTTATGAATATATTAAAACATATGCTTGTTTGTTGTAAAAACTTGTAATAGCGACAAAAAATACTAATTTGTGCATCTCCACACTTCCGTGTGCAGCCATGCTGCCGTTGTGGCTCATGTATTCTGGGAAATTTTCTTACTGCTTGGTTTCAAGTGTGGTCCTGAAAATCTCTATTTCGAGGGGTATCTAGCACTTCCCCTTAGCCCTACGTCTTCAAGCTAAAGAGAATTGGGTTGGCCTTATCTCTTTACGTGAACGCGCAAATCGAGAGGTAGGGGTAAGGGGAAGGGGAAGGGCTAAGGGGGAGAATTGGGATTGGGCCTTTATAGAGGAATGTTTATGCATAATTGATTAAAATTAGTTAATTAAATTAATGCACGTTTTTTATTTGACGTAATCTCAACTAAAACATAAAGAGAGGGCAGGGCATACAGTAGTTCTGCCCCTTTTAAAAAAACAGTAAATATTTTGTTTTTATCAAAGCTCTAAATTCAAATTTTAATTTTCAATATTTAATCAATTTAACTTTAAACTAGATTTTTAGTGGTGAAAAATCATACAAATGAGAGAAAAAATGCTTATATTTGTCTGGTAAGTCTTAATAGCAGTTGGACACACATATTTAAAAAAATAACTTAAAATGACACTTGGTAGTTTTCACTGGAAAAATGTATGTTTGTTAAACTACAAATGCAATTGTTTCTTGTGCCTAAATGGTTTAAACTCACTTGATGTGTTTAACAGGAAAAAAAAATGCAATTAATAACTTTAAATGGTTAAAACTTGCCATTAATCTACAAGCTCCTGTTCAACAAAAGTCCATACTTGACACCAGCTATGTTTCCATCCAAAAATGCAAATTCAATTTATGCGCAAAATTGGATCATCGCATAAAAGATGTGCAAATAAAGCAGCGTTTCCATACAATGAGTCAAAGAGAATAAAATTGTCACTTCCTGATTAACTGGCACCAAATATCAACAGTAAAAACGGGATTTTCTGTGGTAGGAGAAGCTGCATCAATGTTTTCTTTATTTAATAAATGACTTTCACCTCAGAAGATGATGCCGACACGGAATGAATTTGAAGCTATGAGACGCAAACCGCAGATGCTCTTGACAGTTCTGGAGTTAATTAATAATATAATAGCACTAATACTGAAATGGTTACGCCGTTTTAGAATGACCAAAACAACATGTCAGATGTTTTACAAAGTGCTCAGCCTGCTGGTTTGTCCATACACACACATTTTTATCATCACATGATCTCTTATAACAAAATCACATGACCGTTTTTAATGCACATACTGGAATTTGTTTGGTAAAAGTGTTTCCATTGTAGTTTATGCGCAACTTTTCTTATCGAATAAAAAGTTTATCCGACTCAGTTGTGGGCAGACAATTTTTTATGCGCAATTTCAACATTTATGTGCACCTTGGTATTTTTCTATCAACCGATATTTATTTATTTAATTTTTTTATGTGCATATCCAAAATACACATGAAAATTGGTGCATGGAAACATAACTAATGAGATCCTTTGATGGGACCATTGCGGAGGCGCACATTGCGATATCGATGCTAAAACAATATATTGTGCATCGCTAATACAAAGCAGCTATTTGAAATTGCAGTATTATTTCACAATTTTACCCTATATTTGAAAAGATAATTGGTGAGTGTAAGAGTCGTCTGTCAAAAACAAAACATTCTGATCCTAAAAAATGTGTCGATTTTTCTTGATTTCAAAAGTTTGACACTGATTGATTTCTAAAATCAATTTCATTTGTCAGCCTTGACAGGATTCACGTACGTGGTGCTTCACTCTCATTATGAAAATGTAATACAAAAATTGTAATGTCATAATTGTGAGATTTGAGCAGGTGCAGAGGTGAAGGGACACCTCAAACGCAAATATATGCAGAGGCTCTTGAAAGCATAAGCCCCTGATAAAATTCAAAAATGATATTACATGGCATTGTCCTTTCTCCCCCTGCATTCAGTAATCCTGTTACTGCATTGTTGCATTACTTCAATTACCATTATCTCTGAGAGCTGTTGAATCTTAACACAATCGTCAAGGACAAAACAAAAGGAGCTGCAGTCTGGGCTAGTGACAGCAGTGAAGCTGTCGAGATGGAAGGCTGAGAGTACAGCTCGCGAAATGCCAGCAACTGTCCAAATGACCTGCGCTTTCGCATGTAGGAGGTTTTGAATCGCTGTACGCAAGAGCGTCCGTATCCGGTGCTTTTGTTTGCTGTGGACGCCGTGTATATGTGTGTGTGTGTGAGAGAGAGAGAGTGAGGGGGGTGGTTTTCTAGTGGTGGGAGGAAGAACAATGGATGAATCTGCATGTTGGGGATATTGGGCTGCCCGAGCTGTTTTAATCTGGCATTCATCTTAGTCTGCCAGCGCCATCGATCCAGACGGCACACATAGAAATGCACCCCGGTCTCTTAACAAAGCCAACAGCAGACATTACTCCAAATACTCACACACACACACTCCATCTATACGTGTCAGTCATCCACGTGTGTCAGTCAAGATAAATCCATCCCTTTCAATGCGCTTAGCTGTATTTAAGTGTATTTTAATGAAATTGCGATGACAATTTCTCATTTGTAAATGCACTTGTGTAACTAACACAATGCCTTTCGAGTGTCAGCAAACAGGTTACGTGTGTGCGAGTGCAATAATATCCAGCTGACCGGTCCGCCAGCCGGATTTTGACCCAGATGAGCTGTCTGAAATTTGCACAAGTCACACTTTTTTGGTTATTTTTGCACTGTAAAGTTATCTGTTTGGTGTGCTACACTTTTCCTGCGCAAGATGCAAGACTCAGCAAGGGGGGAATGGGGAACTCGCAACATATTTCCTTCCTCCGTGTCTCCGGTTTCACCATGGGCACCAGTCACTCTCTGCCAAGCCATCACCGCTCTGTAATACAGCCTTACTTTTTTGTCAAGATCATTTAGTGTGGCTTTATCTAACTGCAGTTTAATGCGTGTGTGTGTGTGTGTGTGTGTGTATGTGTGCCGATTTAGCTGGATTAGTCGGTCCTGTGAGGATGTGGTTGGCAGTTTGGGGAAGAGAGAGAGAGGGGGGGTGTTCTTGTTTTCCCGTGGCTCTGTGCTGTAACATTGCTCTGACATTTCCCTGTGTAAAAACTGCCAGCAATGCACTGAGCGCTCGCATCCGTCTGTAAGTAGCCTTGCCGCTGCCAGCTCCCGCAGACCAGTCCAACAACTGTCACCGGCATTCTCTGCCTCAAACGCAGTGGCTTGCCAGCTTGTCCGGACTGACCCGCTTTCGCTGCAAATTGGAGAGCTTTCTAATTAACTGAGGAATTGGTGAAAATTAGAAGAAGTCTGACTTTTTTTCTGAGTATACAGATTAGCTTCTCATTGCGGGAGCAGTAGTCAACTACATTAAACAGCTGTGAGTCTCTTTTACCTCTCATCCAACGTCTCCAATGCTCCGCTCTCCGGTTCTTCTCTCAAAAAGACAGTCAATGACACAAAGAATACTCTTTCAAGTCTCTTGAGAAAATTAAAATTAGACCGAAAGGAGGGGGAGGCTAATTTCTTTGGCAGGCTGCTGCTTTTAATTCCACCCAGTAAAATCTTCAGAGTCTAATAGCAGATTATTGGAGCACCTGTCGGTGGCTCGCCGACTCCCGTCATCCGAACAGATTGTGACAGTTTTGTCAGAAGAAGAACCTGGCTGTGAGCGTGCCAAGCACGATGTCCGCATGGCACTCGCCGGTTGCCTGCGCAAGGCACGCCAGTCAATAATACCGCCGCCTGCGCGAAGCTATCAATTATTGCCGCAATTATTTGTCTAGTTGGATATTCAAAATGTCATGTGAAAAAGATGATTACATATTCCGCCGAGTGTTGCCATGTGTAATGAAATGAAGCGGGCCCTTGTTAAACATGGAGATGCGCTAACCTGTCCTTCAGAACATCCCTGTGGCTGGTGAGGAGCCAATGGACCCTCAAAGTCTATTTAAAGAATCCAAGGCCTCCGTTTTGAAAGCGAAATTGGGTGTTGTGTTGGAGGCAAATTAAAACTCTCTCGCAACCTCCACAACAACAGATAGCCATTACGGCTGTGTGACAGGAGTGAAAAAATACCCTTTGCATGATAATACAAAAATGTATACTAGGTTAAACCCTCTGCAGGTGGCAGCAATTAAATGTAATTTCTGCAGATTGTAATGATCCATAATTTAGCTGGCCTTTGCATCAACCCCCCTGATATAAAGTAGTGTGCAGTCTTGATTTGGTTGCAGCGCTTTCAGCTGTTGGTCATGAGTGAGATTGTCAGGAGGTGTCGTGGGTGGCAGGGCCATAGAGCAGCAGTGTGCTGTTATTTTTCTCTCTGTTCACACCAAGCGTCACCTCCTTTGCTGCCCATCTCTCTCAGCTGAAAGCTGGCGTGTGATAGCGCCACCGTTGCTCTCTTGGGACCTTGGTATATTTTTAAACGTTTGTCAAATTGCAGATACATTCTGTCTTATTTATTTATATTTGTGGATTGTGCTACTTTTAATGAATGATATCTCAAAACAGTATGTATTTGTTTGATGTTTCATATATGTAAGTGGAACAAAGCCATACAAGGCTTCAAATGAACAAAGTTTGTGAAACACTAGTATACAGTGCTCAGCATAATTGAGTACACCCCATTTTGCAAATGATTTTTTTTAATCAATTTATCAACAAATATCATATATTTTGGTGCATTTGAACAAAACAGATTTATTAAATAGATATATTTATTAAAATAATATTTTAGTCAGCGAACATCTTTAGAAATAAAAAGATAATACAGTTAAATTCATGTAAAATATTGAAAAAAATTGACAAATTACAAAAATTTCAACAAAATTTTATACTTTTTTTTATTTTTTATATTTTTTAATTTGTATTTAATATTTTTGTTTAACATATAACTAATTTTGGACTGTTATTTTGTTAGATAAGCTCCAGATTTGGTTTCAGTACTGACTAATCTGATGTATATGCACAAATATAATATTGTCTAGCTTCCTATAGAAAATATTCATTTAAATGAGAGATCTGTAAGGGGTGTACTCATATATGCTGAGCACTGTACACACATGACCATGTTTTATACTATTTTGAGCTCTGCTTGTATAATGGTTGCTCCTAAATATGATCATGTGTTTATCTCACACCTTGATGAGCATGGTGGGTTTTTGTTGTTGACCACGTTAAAGAAGTACCAAGCCAGACATAAAATGATGACCGGACAAAAGGGTGCAGCGATGTCCGGAGGTGGCTGTCTGCCCGCCACGGTGTCTTCCAGAACCACCCCCATTTGTGTGCATTAACAGGATTATCCGAGAAAACCCACAGTGGCTCTGGCCTGCCTTTCCTCCTCTGAGCAGCAGAAAGGCCTTGCCTCGTTACATGCTTTGCTGGCTATTGAAGACTTCAGAGAAAGCCCCTCTGAGGAAAACAAACGAGATGAAAGAGTGCATGCTGCCTGTTCGGCTCCGTTCAGCACCTCTTTCAGCCTTTCTTCCCGCCATCTCTCCATTTTTTACATTTTCCCCTCTCCCTCTCTTTCTCTTGGGATGGTTGTAAACAGTACATGATAGCAGTTTAGAGACCTCTGGCTTTTGGGGGGAGTTAAATCCATCTCCCCTGTCCATTTTCGCTGTTTGTTGTTGTGGTTCCTGTGTGGATGATGGCTCTTTTCCTGACCGCTTGACCTTGCGTTTTTTTTGGGAGCGTAGGTAGATATCTGTACCTTTTGCATGTAACATCGCTTTTAGCGTTGGTAATTTTCAAAGTTCAAACTGTCACTCATTACCTTATGAAAATATCCATTTCATTGCCATTTGTCAGTTAATCGTGTGTTTTTTTAACTATAGACGCCCTGAACCTGCTGCTTGTTTACCTGTTGATGGTGCAAATGCCATTTGCAGCACTTTATAACATTTTGTTTTTATTTAGGAATGTATTCAGTGTAATTATCAAAAATGGCTCTGTAGCTTTTGACAGCCTTCCATCTGGACTAGATAAAACATTTAGATTTGAGCATATTCATGAGAGAGGTTTTTCTTTTTTTTCCCCTCCAATATGTTTTGGGTGTAATTAAGACAATTTTAAACGTGTATAGTAGTAATAAATGCAATGTAAAATGTAAAAACAAAATTAAATGTATGCGTCCACATTAACCTGATTTCACCAAGTAGGACATGTTCCTGGATTAACATCTATGTTGATCCTGGAACAACATTCCAATCTGTCAATCAAAATTAAGTGATACGTTTAACATTTATGTTAAGTTTAGGCTTACGGTTAAGTTTGTGCACTTCTACATTATTTTTATCCAATTGCTCTGATTTTAGGAATAATTTACAGTTATGGTTTGTTTTAGGGGTAAGGAATAGGTATGGATTACATATTCGAACAAAAATGATGTTAATCATCACATAGATGTTAATCCAGGATTGCATCGTACTTGCCAAAATCATGACGTGTATGGGTCCACTGGTTGTCATTTATCTACATTTAGAACACACTATATCAGTTCCTTCAGCATGCAGTGGCATAAAGATATTTAATAAATAGATAGCTTGGCATCAGGCATCAGCGTATTTAATGTTGAAAGGCTAGCCTCCTTCCTATTTAATATCCTAAATATGGCGGTGGAGGAGTCAGAAACATGAAATGAGATTACAAATGCAATGAGAGGAAAATCACAGGTCATTGTAAAAGTGCCATTGAAAGTCAATTGTTTTAAATGTTCTTTTGCTGTGACAGTTGTCCACATGCATTACCATTTCAGTTGTGTCTTTTTACTGTAACTTTTTCTTTATTTCCATTTTTACTTCATTTTTAAGAGCTTGCATTTGAAGAGAAGACAAATTATCAAATGAAGTTTATATCTTTTCATTGTTTACAGTAAACATACTAGTACCTTAAGTTACCTGAAGTTTGTAACCTTTAACAAATCCTAACTATATGTGCTTCCTCTGCTGCTCTTTTTACAGGATCTATTATTGTAGTCCTTCCAAATTTTCTTTTTGTGGTATGCTTCCTGCTTCATCTGTTTTGGTACATGGATGAAAGCGTTCAGCTCGAGCAAGCAGTATTGTTTGCTTTTACAGTCCTGCTGACAACTGTTACAAGACCCAAAGCAGGAGTGTATCACCTCATGCAAAGACCTGAGCTAAACCCCAACGCAGCCTTTCTCTGCTGGAATACTAGTGCTTTGTCTGGTCTTATGTTGTAAAAAGCTTTGCTCCACTGGGTTCTGGCCTACAGTCCTGTTTGGGAGCATGTTTATAATAAGAACAATGTTTACTGCTGTGTGATACTTACTTTAGCCTGCTGAGGGGCTAAAGCCGATGAGAGACTGTTAGTATAGGGGGCAGCACAGGTCTGGGATCTAAGCGGGTGATAAGGGAAGTTCATAAATGATTAAAGCTCAGATGTGTAGCATTGAGGAAACAGCTGAAAATGGAAGGAGTGTGAAAAATCAGGGTGCAGATCTGTTATCTTGATGGTTTTCCTTTAAATGAGTGGTATTACCTGCCTTTTGCTCTGTTAGAGAATTAACGTTTATTTTATTTTTGTGTTTTGCAGGTAAAGATGAGCCCAGCAGCTACACTTGCACAACCTGTAAGCAGCCGTTCAGCAGTGCTTGGTTTCTCCTGCAACACGCCCAAAACACTCATGGCTTCCGAATCTACCTTGAGAGTGAACGTGGAAGTCCGCTCACACCCCGAGTGGGAGCTCCTTCGGGAATGGGCGCGGATTGCTCCTCTCAGCCTCCTTTGCATGGCATCCATCTCCCGGAGGGAAGTCCGTTCAACCTCCTACGAATACCGAACTCTGGACGTGATGGGCCCCCTCTGCGAGAGGGGCGGTTTCCTCCTACGCCGCCTCTTTTTAGCCCTCCACCTCGTCATCACTTGGACCCTCATCGCATGGAGCACCTGAGCCCGGAGGAGCTGGCTTTGGCCACCCACCACCCGAGTGCCTTCGACAGGGTGCTACGCCTCAACCCCATACCCATGGATCCCCCAGCTATGGACTTCTCTCGTAGGTTGAGAGAGCTTGCTGGTAACACCTCAGGGTCAACTCCTCCTCTTTCACCTAATCGGCCCAGCCCTATGCAACGGCTACTACAACCATTCCAGTCAGGAACCAAGCCGCCCTTTCTCTCCACCCCTCCCCTACCTTCCATGCAGTCACCCTCTGGCTCCCAGTCCACCCCAACCCCTCTCAACCAACAGTCCAACACGCCCATGAAGACCAAGTCTTGTGAATTCTGTGGGAAAACCTTCAAGTTCCAGAGTAATTTAATAGTGCATCGACGCAGTCACACGGGTGAGAAACCATACAAGTGCCATCTGTGCGACCATGCTTGTACGCAGGCCAGCAAGTTGAAAAGGCACATGAAGACACACATGAACAAGTCATCGCCCACAACGGTCAAATCCGATGATGGCTTGTCCACAGCCAGCTCCCCTGAACCAGGAACCAGCGACTTGGTGGGTAGTGCCAGTAATGCCCTCAAGTCTGTGGTAGCCAAATTCAAGAGTGAAAATGACCGCATGATTCCAGAAAATGGAGAGGAGGAGGAGGAAGAGGAAGAAGAGGAGGAGGAGGAAGAAGAGGAGGAAGAGGAAGAAGAGGAAGGAGAAGAGGAGGAGCTGGAACGGGAAAGGGAGAGAGAGAGGGAGAGGGAGAGGGATAGGGACCGAGATGGAGGGAGAAACAACTACCACTTCGGTCTCAACCTTCAAGCTGCACGACACCACGAGAACAACGGTGGGCGTCTGGGCGAGGATGGGATTCCACGCTCACTGCCTGAGGTTATGCAGGGCATGGGCCTGGCTGCCAGCATGCAGCACTACAGTGAGGCATTTCACCAACACAAGCGGGGAGCCCTAAACTCTGACAATGATGCACATAGGGACATGTGTGATGAGGATTCGGCTCTAGAATCAGACAGAGTGGACGAGGGTTGCGGCTCAGCTATCAATGGCCGAGGCTCTTCTCCCAGCGAATCTGCCTCTGTGGGCTTGTCCAAGAAGCTCCTGCTTGGTAGTCCCAGTTCACTTAGCCCTTTCTCCAAACGAATCAAGCTGGAGAAGGACTTTGATCTCTCCACCCCTACAATTCCCAACACTGAGAATGTTTATTCCCAGTGGTTGGCTGGTTATGCTGCTTCTAGGCAGCTCAAGGACCCCTTTCTGAATTTCGGGGATTCCAGACAATCGCCTTTCGCCTCATCTTCAGAGCACTCCTCAGAGAATGGAAGCCTGCGCTTCTCTACGCCACCAGGGGACCTGGACGGCGGGGTCTCGGGCCGCAGCGGGACTGGCAGTGGCGGCAGCACGCCACATCTCGGGGGTCCTGGTCGGCCCAGCTCAAAAGATGGGCGTCGCACTGACACCTGTGAGTTCTGTGGCAAAATATTCAAAAACTGCAGCAATCTGACAGTGCACCGGCGCAGCCACACGGGCGAAAGGCCTTATAAGTGTGAGCTCTGCAATTACGCCTGCGCCCAGAGCAGCAAGCTAACACGGCACATGAAAACGCACGGGCAAGTGGGCAAGGACGTTTACAAATGTGAAATCTGTCAGATGCCTTTTAGTGTGTACAGCACCCTTGAGAAACACATGAAAAAATGGCACAGTGACCGCGCATTGAACAACGAAATTAAAACTGAGTAGCGGTGGAGTGTGGTGGCTCACTTGCCTATTAACAGCGAATAACACCTTGGCCCACTCCCACCCTCATCCTTGTAGATTTCCCTGTTTCGCTAGTCCAGTGGCGGCTAAGACAACGTGCTTGGCACCACCAGCACACCTTTTTCATTTACCGTTGAATGCATGATCTGTATCGGGGCAATACTATTGCATTGACGCAAACTTGGAGCCTTTCTCTTGTGCAATAATTTACATGTTGTGTACATTTTCTTTTTTCTTTCACATTTTGGAAGATTTGACAGCATGCATGATATATTTTGGCTAATTTTAAAAATAAATTGTCCCTGGTTGGTTAGTTGTTTAGTAAATGTGTTGCTGTTTTATCGTTCATTATTTTACAAATGTTTTTCCTTTGCTTTTCTTTTTTTGAGATCTAAGAAAAAGAAAAGAAAAACCATGCTGCATACATTCTGTAATACATATCATGTACAGGTTTGTGTTGTAACATGGAAGACTGCAGGCTATCGCTTAACCCTCTTTGGACGGGCTGGATATCGCACTTAAACTAATCTTTCAAAAAGATGTTCTGTCCACATAGGGTTAAAATAATAATTGGCCCCTATTACAGAATAAAAGTAATGACAGCCTTTGAATTTCTGAATGAAAACAGCATTGAGATTTGAATTTGTACTATCATTTGGTAAAACAAACAAAAAAAAAAAGAGTGCCTTGGATATCGTAAAATTGCATTGGTTAATCTCATTTGCTGGAATTCTGGAGTCTCAGCTAGACATTACACAAGGATCGATTTGGATCCTCATAAGGTTCTTGCATCAAGTACCTGACTGCTACAGTCAACTGTGACTTTGGAGAGAAGTAGTAATAATCAAAAAGCGAAGGAAATTTGTAGTTAATCATCATTAGGTACCAATGGAAAACGTATCCTTTCGTTGGGCATAGCACATGCAGTATATGGTGTGGGATTCCGCCTTGTTTACTATTATCTGAAGGTACTGTACTTAGCGGTACTAGTTTTCAATCCACAATCATATTGGATGAAATAATTTTCTGTGTTTGTTCAAGTCTCATCTTCAGTATCACATTTTGACATTTCTTTGATGGCCATTGTTAGTGTGAACATCCATTGCGAAGGAACACCTGAGGGCATTTGGAGCAAACTAATGTAATGTACACTTGAGAATTGGTTATTAAGAAAGCATTGAAATATTTGCAGCTGTCAGTGATGATTAACTATGAATTGCCTACAGGTCTAAGTCAAAATCTTATTTCTTTATTATTGCCTATGTCTGAGCTCCCTAAAAGACTAAATGAACCTGAAAGAGCGAGCGAGCGAGAGAGGGAAAACCATACACGTCACTTTTTTCCTTTGTTTTATTTGAGTTTCACACATAGTGTGGTACAAGCTGACATTCAAGGAGACTCTAATTTTGTTTTTTCATTGTTGCAAGACATCAGTGATGTTTTTGGTGTTTAGACAGCACCTGCCACTCTGCCCTTTCTTATTTTTAAGTAATGCTAATTGGAGGTCTAGTAGAGTATAAATTACGTTTGCTTTCTTGTTGGACAAAGAAGTGCACTGTTAAAGTTTCCCAGTTTACAGGTATTTACGAGAGGGAAAACTTCCTAAAGAATCAAACATGGTGTCATTATTTAATGTAAAAAAGCCAACTTCTCCTCTCACCTCATAAAAGATAAAGCCCAAGTCTGAGATAATATTAATGCGTCAAAGCACACAGTGCTTGACAAAGTACGGACAATTGAAACTTGCTGCTTTCACTGCAAGAACTTTTTTTTGTACAAATCTTTTTTTAAGTATGAAAATAAAAAGACTTTTTTAAAAAAGTTACATTTCATTATCTTAGGGGAAACTGTATTTAAGTTGGTTGTTTCTCTTTTGTCTTGGTGGTGTTCAAGACTTGATTACGATATATATAAAATGGGAAAAATCTGTGATTTTCTTTTTCTTTTTCCTTTCTTTTCTTCCTGCTTTTTCTTTCTTTCTTCTTTTTCATCTTGGCTCTTCACAGCTCTTCAGGTCAAACTTGCATTGGGGAAAGGTTTAAGATTATATATAAAATATATAATAGAGAAACTTAAATATAGGAAAATGCACATCATGTCAGTTCCTATGCTAAAACACATTTATGGTCTACTTTCTTCTGTATTTCTAGAATGGTATTTGAATTAAATGTTCACCTAGTGTAGGTACTACAGTATTTATATTGAGGCTTGTATTTTTAACTGTTGCTTGTTCTCAAAAGGTATTATTGTACCTTTTTTGGTAGTGGAAAAAAAACAACAAGCTGCCACGGTATATTTTTTTAATTTGGCAGGATAATATAGTGCGAATTATTTGTATGTTTAAAAAAAGAAAACAGAAAAAAATCCAATTAAAAAATTTAAGTATGTGGCATTGTACAAAGGAGGCCATTCAATGGTTTCCCCGAGGAGTCTTTTGAGAATGTCCACACTAGCTAAAACAGGTGGTTGTACATATCTTTTTTCTGTTCTTCTTTTTTAAAATCTCCTCTGCTGCCATTCTGTATGCAGTACAGCAAGCTAATGTTGGGTTGTTCTGTAGTGTGCTTCTGTCTTTTCACCTGTCTCACCTGAATACATTCCAGCATCTTGAAAAAAAAGCTAACTTCATATGCAGTAAAATACCAGTAAATAAACAAACAAACAACAAAAAAAAGGTTCAAATAAATGAGTTCAAATAATCACTGTTTTGCAGGTGTTTTCTTTGTTTTGTTTTTTTCATTGCCAAATATTAAATGGTGCTTTATATTTAGATTGGGACGACTTTCATATGCAAAGCATATTTAAAAATGAAATGGAACTAAAGGAGCAGCCCACTTAAGTTCATACTCTTTTGTAAATGGCAATGCGGAATATTTTGTTATCAGCCTTTTCTATTCCTGTTATGAGAGCTGTTTGTTGTAACTTGAACTTGAACTTTATCTTTTTCAATGGGAGTCACTATTTATTATTGCTTAAATACTCTGTTCAAAACGGAGACATAGAATGGATCATTTTCGTTTGTTTTCATTTTGTTTTTCTTTAGTTTTTTAAAAAAAGAAAATGACCAAAGGTCATTGACAGACTTGCTTTTTTGTTGTTTTTGTTTCTGGTCTATGTTAAGTTTTATTGGAGAAACCACTGTCTGTGTTTTCTGGCAGTTGTCTACATTATCCTGTTCACCAACCAATTTTGTCCCTTTATTGAAAACAATTAATAAAAAAATTAAAGCATATATTCGTGTCTGGTGGGCAAGATTTCTTTCTACATTTTGAGGAAATTACTCTTTTACACACACGCACACACACGCACACACACACACACACACACACACACACAAACCTCTTTTACTAGGGATGTCCACATCCGATCACGTGATCGGAAATCGAAATCGGGTCCGGTCATGCGGTTTCAGACTTGATCGGAATTGGACGTTACCTCCCGATCAGGACTCTAATATATGTATATATTATTTTTTAACACATCTATAGTCATGCGGTGGCACAGAGTTAGACCTCTTTCTTGACTTCACACAGAAACAGTAAAGCATGAGGCATGACATCACTTTGTTGCAGAGACACTATTGGTTAAATGCTGGCAAAATAGATCTCGGAAGCAGCTTGAAGTGCAAAGCGTGAGAATGTCTGTGGTCTGGAGGTATTATAAAGTTGATGATGACAAGATTGCCATAACAAGCTGTGCAATATGTAAACTTGAGATTGCCTGCTGGGTATTGTAAGTTGAGGCGCTATTTGTTTTTATATTAGATTTTTTTAATATATTTAATGTTGAACTAAAGTCCAAAGATGAAGAATTGATGTTATTTATTACTTGGTTGTTCAAGCTACCTCACAGAAGTGCTCTGTTTGTTAACAGAGTTGTTAAATAAAAAAAAGAACATCCTGGCTTTGTTTCTTCGCTCTGTTTTTTTTTTCTTCATATATTATAGAAGTATCAGACCGGCTTTTGGTATCGGTAGAAACTCCAAATCAAATGACTCTGACTCGAGGGCAATGAAACCTGATTGGGACATTCCTATCTTTTACAGCTATCTTTATGGGGAATTCCCATAGACGTAATGAATTATATACTATACAGATCGTATATTTTGTGGCCATACCCTAACCCTGCGCCTAAACCCAACCCTCACAGGAAACAATCTGCATTTTTACATTTTCAAAAATATGTGTGATTTATGAATTCATATTTCATCCCCACAACATAAGGAACACACAATTGCCCAGCTCAGGATGTTGCACTAAAGCCATGATGGTGTTTAACTCTCAAACTATATGCATGCCAGATAATTAGGCCAGTCGTCTTGAGCGGCTCTGTACTCGTGGCACCTCCTCCCTCCCCCATTCACTTGCTCGCTACTGTGTTTGCATGCTTCGCCAGCGGTGTGTTTGAGCCCCTAGGCTTATGTTCTGTTCTGGGGTCATGTGACCAAATAACTTGAAAAATGTTACTTTACCTGTTCTGAAGTTCAGAAGAACAGCTTAACACCCTTCATTTCGTCTGTACCTTTTGTGTGACATGCTACAAAACTTCGCCTTCACCTTCACAGAAAGTTAGTTTCAAGCCTTGACCATGAAGCTGGTCTTGGTTATAGTGATGCGCACTCAAATTTTCTCCTTTGTCTAACACAAATCCATAAAAGCAGACGGAGATGTGTTTCTTTAAGATTCCTCTTCAAACACAAGAAGGAAATAGCCACTTGTGTTTAGAGAGGCCTTTTGTGTTTTGGCAGGTGGGAAAGACGCAAAACTTCAAGCCCTCCCTTCGCAATCATTCCTATTTTATTCATCTGGCTCTTGAAGTCAGCGTCACTCTATTCGAACAATGCTGCGCTACAGACAGACAAATAAAACAAATCACTGACTTTTCTCTCCACGCCTGATAAACGAATGCTCTCATAACCCCATGAACTCAAATTCCCTCCATTTTTACAGACTTCAGTGCTGTGTTTATGATAATGATTCTGCCATCATTTACACAACCT
The DNA here is from genome assembly GCF_903798145.1 of Danio aesculapii. Classification (NCBI taxonomy): domain Eukaryota; kingdom Metazoa; phylum Chordata; class Actinopteri; order Cypriniformes; family Danionidae; genus Danio; species Danio aesculapii. The sequence continues at coordinate 27,163,385 of NC_079447.1, read as the reverse complement.
CATGCCTTTTAAATCCTGTATGACAAATGTGCAACAGAAAAGAAGATGTTAGTCGGAATGTCCAAGCTGCTCTTTTCTGCACACTGGAGGTGAATGTGGACTGTGGCTGCCTCAACAATCAATCACTTTAAGGGCTGATTATCATCCAACATCTAATATTTTAATTTTAGTTATGTTCTTAAATGTACAAAGGTATGTAATTTTTGAACATCTGTAATTTAGTGTACAATTTTTTATGTAGCTATCCCCCCCCCCCTTTTTGCAGCTTGCCAGTTTTTAAAAACCACATGAGCGTCACATATTTTGGAATATTTTCATGTGAAAAAACTGACCATGTGCATACGTTTTTTGTTTGGTTTTTCTGTGTTTCACGTGTTCCATGTTTGATTTTTCAACCTGTATTTTACGTTTTGTCCGTTTAGTGGTTAATTTAGATGAATTAGTATGCGTTCAGTCATATGAAAATGTATTTAAAATGGACCCCTAAACCCCTGAATTTGATTGGCATTTTAAGCAGTTATTAATTTTGCATTGATTTAAATGGATTTTTTTAAGTGCGTCTGTTATGCTATTAATTATTATTTTTTGTCTCAAAAATAAATGCTAAAGTATGGTATAAAAACCAATGATCTGCCACACATTTTCTGATATAAAAAAAAAAAATAAGGCTGTATGTATTATTTACAACATACTGTTACTAAAAAACTACCAAAAAAGCTTGTTAAACTGTAGAGATACTGTTTTTTTTTTCAGAGGGCCAATAGAAGTTAACAGAGATCGAAGTTGCAAAATACAGTATAGAAGTGTAAATAAAACCATATATATATATATATATATATATATATATATATATATATATATATATATATATATATATATTTATTCATTTATTTATTTATTATTATTTTATTTTTTTTTACGGGAAACTATTAAATAACAGATTTATTGACAGCGTTGATCCACTTTAACAGTTCAAACATGAATTGTCTAAACATTCTACTAAACTTTTTTGTGCTGCGCTGAAGAAAGAACATCAAGTGACATGTAGGCATTGGACGATGCTCTTTTGTATACCGCGGTTTAAAAACTCAAGGTTTTAAAACCACCAAAATTTTCTGCTATACCATTCCTAAGGTACAGTTGAAGTCAGAATTATTAGCCCCCCCCCCCCCCCCCCCCCCCCGTTTTTTTCCCCCCAGTTTCTGTTTAATAGAGAGAAGATTTTTATTTCAAAGCATAATAGTTATAATAACTTATTTCTAATAACTTAGATATTTTATCTTTGCCATGATGACAGTAAATAATATTTGACTAGATATTTTTCAAGACACTTCTATACAGCTTAAAGTGACATTTAAATTCTTAACTAGGTTAATTAGGTTAACTAGGCTGGTTAGGGTAATTGGGCAAGTTAATGTATAACGCTGGTTTGTTCTGTAGACTATTGAAAAAAAAATGCTTAAAGGGGCTAATATTTTTTACCCTAAAATGGTTTTTAAAAAATGTAAAACTGCTTTTATTCTAGCCAAAATAAAACAAATAAGTCTTTCTCCAGAATAAAAAAATATTATCAGACATGCTGTGAAAATGTTCTCGCTCTGTTAAACATCATTTGGGAAATACTTAAAAAAGGAGAAAAAAAAATTATCAAAAGAGGGCTAATAAATCTGACTTCAACTGTACATGTACGTGTAAGATTTTTCATTTATGTTTTTGTTATTTTAGTTCTTTAACACAACAGTATCTACAACAGAAAATATATCTAAAGATGCCATTTTAAATTGTAAAGAAATCTGTGTTTTTGAAACTAATGAAGACAGCAGAAGTTAATGATTCATTTGAATTATTGAATGTTTTCTGCTCCAAAATACTTGAAATATTTCTCAGATTAAAATAAATTGTGTTCAAAGGGGGAAAAAGCTTTTATTTTTTACCTAGACATTTAAAAAGAATATATTTTAGAGCATTAATCACACTACCGTGAAATCTTGATATTTTATCAAACCGTCAGAATCTTATTCCAGCCCATGCATAGTGACATGCGGGTAAGTCAATTTTCAGGAATTTGAAAACTTTAGTCAAGGTTTAAAATTGCAACTAATAAAACAATATACAAATATACAAACAAATACAAATCGTCACGGTTATGCTCCTAGGAAACAAATGTTCTCACTGTTGTAAAACTCCATACATACTCACTCAGTATCCTCAGATATCTTTTTGTCTCTTTTCTCAGTGTTTTACTTCAGAATTCACTGCTGACTTGGAAAATGTGAGTCCTAAAACATTGAGGTGCATGGTTTGTTTTAGTTTTGTGTCTGTGTGGACTTGGCTGTGCAAATTAGTCTCCTGATCAAAAGTTCCTTGTGTTTATGGCCCGCTGGCAGGCCTTCTGCTCTGGGCTATTCAGCCAAAGCGGACCATACCACTGTCTAAACAGAGGTTGACTCGGTTGTATAAACGTTATACGTTGTCAAGTCTCTCAGTGGTTTGAGATCTTGCGGTACTGCTCGTCACGAATGCGTCATCACCAATGCTTCATCTCGTGTGTTGAACTAGCTTTGCATCATTTCCTTTACTCCATCTTGGCTTTGTTCAATTAATTGTGTGGTGTGTGGAGGTGAGTGGGCACAAAGTAAGTGCACCTTAATGGACAATGACCACCTCACGCCAGCTCTCAAAGTATGTGGCCGTTAACCAAGCTTAGATTTACAGCACATCATCTCAACTATTTGGCTTTTACAGAACAGCTTCACACAGCAATTCTCAACTTCCACACCAAGGAGACACAAAAAAATGGCAAACCTTTGGTCAAATGGGTTTGGTTAAAAAGTGATTACTCTTACTAACACCAATTCTCAAAATTTGAAAATGAAAATATGATTTATTAATTTTTTCTGATGTTTTCACTCACCAAATAAATTGCATCCTGTATTGATACACTCTAAAAAAGGCTGGGTTCTAACCCAAAGTTGAACAAACATGGATAAACCTAACCATTGTGTATAAAGGGGGTCATGTGAATTGCATTTTTAAATAATCAACCTAATGTTGGATTTGTTCATATTTGGCACAATGTTGGGTTGCAACAACCTCTAAATTTTTAGAGTGTAAACACATTTTGATTTTGAAGGCTGCAGCACACTCCAAAAAAAATAGGACAGAGACATGTTTAACATGGCATTATATCAACTTTCCTTTTCTTTGCAAGGTTTAGTTTAGTTTGGGAATTGGTGATACTGCGCTTTAAAAAATGCTGGATTATTTTAACCCAAATTGGGTAAGATATGTACAAAGCCAAACGTTGATCTATATTAGATTCCATAAATGTATTAAAATGAACCCAGCAGTTATTTTATCCAAAATTGGGTTGAAATAACCCAGCATTTTTAGAGTGTAATTGGTTATATAGGCAAAATTTAGCTCAATCTGACATAATACAAGACCTCAGCTGCTCAACAGTCTGTGTTTTTCATTGTCTGATTCTCCATTCCATAATGGGCACTGCAGCCTGATTTCATGAGCAAACGTAACTATTTTACATATTGTCCCCAAACACCACCACTAAACCTAACTGACGTTGGGGATGATCAAACTGTATTAAAATGCACAAATAAGATAGTACAAATTCATTTAAATTAGACACTAAATCAAAAAGTTACAAATTTCTGTTAGATTGCATTGAATGGTCCATAATAGTTCAATAGGAGACAGATCTTAAGTTCAGGGAGGGCGGTCAAACACATTCACTCTGTGCCTACAAAACCATGCTGTCTTTCTCATATAGTTACAAAGATTGAAGTTGCTTTTCTTGATGCGGTGGCAGACTCTGTTAAGCAACAATGGTTTTCTGAAGTACTCCTGAGCCCATGTGACTTTATTTAACTTGACAGCATGACACTTTTTTTAATGCAAGGTCATCTGAGAGCTCAAAGGTCAAGCACATTCAGCTGTGGTCTCTTTCTTGTTCTACTCAGACTCTGATTTCTCTGGATTTCCTAAATCTTTTCACAATATCAGTAAAACACCCAAATTTGTTGTGATTTTTCATTGAGAAATATTGATTTGTTTGACAATTCTCTCATGACTTTGGTCACATTTTATTTTGCTTTGCTTGCAAAGACTGAGGGTCCTTTTATAGGTTGTTTTTACATGACGTCATTGAGATGTGCAAAATTTAGATGGAGGGCAGGAAATGATTCTTCTTCATAGGAATCGCTATCAGAATATCAAAATGTTTCTGTTTTATGTTGTTTATAGTTGTTTAAATTGGACAAAATGAAAAATGCCAAATCGATTTTATAGACTTTCTAAATTTTTGCTCATAAAGCATTTAAGACACAGGCTGAAAAACGAAAAAAAGGTGGACTGTAACAAACATTTATTCAATACATCCATGTGTACAAGCTTTTTTTGAACATGATAATTCGTTTGCCAGCATCAATAAAGATTATATATAGGCCTAGCTATGCGTATAAATGTTCATGTGTTTTATAAAAATCAGATACAAACCCGACCACACTTATGCAACTACCAGGAAAATATAAATAACATACCCTACCATGTAATCGCTGCAATGAAATCTCCATCTTTGTTTCCATAATCCATGTCTTTACTGGCGTTTTGGCAGAAAATAAACATCTGTAACATGAACATCGAGATGCACAGCACCAGTAAATGTTTGTTGATGGTAAGTTCATCTACAGAACAAAAAAGAAATGCAACCCTTGTGACAAAACTAGACAGTTATTATTATTGTGGAGCACTTTCCCCCCCTTACAAAACTAAACAAATAATAATAATAATGTAGACTATGCGTCCACGCTTTTGTACGCTTTATCAGTTCTTTTGTGATGTCTGGAAGATATCCGCATGGGGGAAAAACTATAATGTACACAACACTTGGTTAACGAATGCTAGTGAATACTGCAGCATAGTAAACTGATAAACTGTAATGAATACTGTGACGTTAGTGTAAACTGTGGAGCATTATGATGGTGAATAATTATAGCGTAAAAAAGTCTATTGAATAATTTGTTTATTACTACAGTTGTGTCATACCACAGCAACAATATAATTACTATGACAGTTTAATTCAAGTAACTATCTATAATATGCTTCCAAGCACTATAGTATTTACTTTTGTATTTTTTGATGTAATGTAATAGCTTATACAGTATTTACCGCCGCAATGACAGGCCAATATATTTGAGTTCAGTAGAAAACTTGGCCCTCTTCATAAATATTTGGACATCGACACAATGCTAATGTTTTTGGCACTATACACCAACACAATGAGTTGGAAATGAAACAAACAAGATGTGCTTGCAGATTGTCAGCTTTAATTTGAGGGTATTTACATCCAAATCAGGTGGACGCTGTAGGAATTACAACAGTTTGCATATGTGCCTCCCTTTTGTTAGGGGTCCAAAAGTAATTGGACAATTGGCTTCAAAGCAGTTCCATGGCCAGGTGTGTGTCATTCCCTCATTATCCCAATGGACACTGAGCAGATGAAAGCTCTAGAGTTCATTCAAGTGTGCTATTTGCATTTGAAATCGCTCAAGATGAGATCCAAAGAGCTGTCGCTATCAGTCAAACAAGCATAATTATGCTGAAAAAACAAAACAAAACCATCAGAGAGATAGCAAAAAATGTGGGAATGCCCAATACAATTGTTTGGAACATTCCTAAAAAAGAAAAAAAAAACACACACAAACAAGTGAGCTCAGCAAGACCAAAAGACCCGGATGACCATGGAAACAACTGTGGTGGACAACCGAAGAACATTCGTTACATTCTTACCCTGGTAAAGAAAACACCCTTCACAACAGTTGGCCAGATGAAGAACACTCTCCAGGAGGTAGGTGTATGTGTGTCAGAGTCAACAACCAAGAGAAGACAACACCAGAGTGAATACAGAGGGTTTAACAAGATGTAAACCATTGGTGAGCCTCAAAAACAGGAAGGCCAGATTAGAGTTCTAAAAAAGCCTTCACAGTGCTGGAACAACATCCTATGGACAGATGAGATCAAGATCAACTTGCATCAGAATGATGGGAAGAGAAGAGTATGGAGTAGGAAAGGAACTGCTCTTGATCCTAAGCAGTGAATCATAGTGGTAGTAGTGTCATGGCGTGGGCATGTATGGCTGTCGGTGGAACTGGTTCTCTTGTATTTATTGATGATGTGACTGCTAACAAAAGCAGGAGGATGAAGTGTTTCAGGCAATATTTTCTGCTCATATTCAGCTAAATTCTTCTGAACTCATTGGACAGCGCTTCGCAGTGCAGATGGACAATGACACATACTGCATACTGCAAAAGCAACCAAAGAGTTTTTGAAGGGAAAGAAGTGGAACATTATGCAATGGCCAAGTCAATCACCTGATCTGAATCCGATTGAGCTTGCATTTCACTTGCTGAAGGCAAAACTGAAGGGAAAATGCCCCAAGAACAAGCAGGAATTGAAGATAGTTGCTGTAGAGGTCTGGCAGTGCACCACCAGGGATGAAACCCAACGTCTGGGGGTGTCTATGTTTTCCAGACTTAGGCAAAGGATTTGCAACCAAGTATTAAAAAGTGAAAGTTTGATTTATGACTATTATTTTGTCCAATTAATTTTGGACCCTTAACAAGTGGGAGGCACATATGCACATAACTGTTGTAATTCCTACACCGTTCACCTGATTTGGATGTAAATACCCTCAAATTAAAGCTGACAGTCCGCAGTTAAAGCACATCTTGTTCCTTTATAGTTGGTGTACAGAACCAAAAAATGTTAGAATTGTGTCGATGTCTAAATATTTACGGACCTAACAGTACGTGCTTATTTTCTATTTATATCTTTGAAATATGATATAAATCGCAAAAATATGGACTGTCCTCTGTCTCAACTTCAGTTTTTTTTTACTTCCTGCCCTCCATCTGAATTTCACGCATCACCAGAACCACGTGATTGAAAACAACCTATACCCATACATGAAATCTCATGTATTATCAGTTCGACTCTTTATTGTGGACCTTTGTGGTTTCAAAGCCATGCAATTTAGATGTTCTATATTCTTTTACTTTTATTTGACCTCTGTTCTGACTTTTTGTAAAGTGTTACAGCCATAAAATCTTTGTATATTTACAGTTCATAAGTTTGTCAGTAAAAACACTCTTTGTCCTTTTGTGAACTGAAAAAAGTTCAAGAGAATGAACAAATGTCAAATGTGTGAATTCATTACATTTGACTAAATGTCCCAACAAGGGTTTTGGTTAGCACTCAAACATGACACCAAAGTCCACCTCTGACCCTGACAGCCCTGCTCAAAGGTTTGAGAGGTCAACTGGTCAAGTGGCATTTTATCCCCATTCCAGTGAGCCATATCTAACATGCTTTTCTTCTCCCCGTGTCTCACTTTCTTTAACGGCAGGCTGTCAGGCTTCTGGAGTCATTAGAAACGGACACCTGCTTGCTGAATGGGGGTCGAGCAATGCCACAAGAACTTGTGCGCCGACTCCAATCTCATTAAAGGTGGAATCAGTCTCTTCATTGTTGTTTTTCCCCCTCAAGCGCAGGACAACAGATAGATAGTTAGGAGCAACCATGTGTGTTCTATGATTAGATTTGTGAGGGATAATTAATCACAAATGGTGCAGGGGAGAAAAATACACACACTCGCACACATACACACTCAAACAGCAGCAGAAGCAGCAGCATCATTTGAATATGTTAGTGCTTTAATAAGCTAACTGATTGATCCCAGGTGAACACTTTGTTGTGGAGATTGCAATGCCCTTTAGGTTTGAATAAACAGAGCCCGCAGCCCACACTGAGCCCTGTTTGCAGATAACAGCCTGTTTGAATGAGGCGTGTTGAATTCTGGGAAGGTGTGTCACTTGAACACTCTGTAAGTATGTCACATATGGACTCCTCTTTTTTTCTTAGCAGTGGTATGAGGCCCTGGAGAGAGTGTCATTTTTAGAACATACTGTATGTACAGTCGGATACCTTCACTGAGCTTTAATGAACAGTTATAGGTTCACATATTTAAAGAACAATGAGAAATGACTTCTGTTAAGTTGTCACTAATTCTGATCAAATAAGTCCCAAAAGGCTTTTATTTATTTTTATTTTACCATTATTTAACCAGGAAGAATTAATTGTGATTTAAAATCTCTTTTAGAAGAGAGACCTGGCCAAGGTAACAGCCATACAGTAAAACAATTTTAAAAATAACACCACATAACAACAACATTTCATCAGTCCTTTCAACAAAAACAATCACATGCTTCCAATACCGCTCTCTTTATAATGCTTTTAAATTCACCAAAAGACTCAATTTTATTTAGTTTGAAGTCTTTTTGCAGATTATTCCACGCCCAAGGTGCACAATAAGAAAAGGCAGTTTTACCCAGCTCTGTACAAACTCGAGGTGTAAGCAAACACTTGGAAGAGCATAGCTGGTAGTTCCCAGTGAAAGGTAGTTTAGAGTGAAATCTGTTTGCATAAAGTACTTTTCAGATGAATTTTGGGAACAAGCTGAGGATTTCTGCTCAATTGATTTTAAACATGGTAAACTGTTTAATGTTGAATTTGGTAAAGGAATTACTCTACAAAATGTATTTCCTTGCGTTTTGATAACAAATTTTCTGATTTATTCTTTAGGATAACTTGTGTGTAAACAGAATATCAAAATATGTGTGAAATGATATTCAATCATCGCTGAGTGTAAAGGAAATATTTATGTAAAAATACCATATTATAACTATTATGACTTTATTAAGTGATTATTAATGTTATTATTAATTTCATGGTGCTATTATAGTTATACAGAAGACCAGTGGTGTAAAATGGCAAATTACAAATACTCAAATTACTGTAATTGAGTAGTTTTTCCTCAGATATTGTAATTTACTAGGTAGTTTTAAATGTTGTGTACTTTTACTTTCACTTGAGTACATTTTTAGTCCAGTATCGGTACTTTTACTTCACTTTCCTTCAACCTGCAGTCACTACTTTATTTTTTTTCTGTCTATGGGGATAAGAAAAATCAGTCCAGTGATTTCTGTCCAATCAAATTGCACATAGAAAGTAAATCACATCATACTGAACCTCAAAATTTTATTTTTAAAATTTTTAAATACAGCAAACTGTTTGGAAGCATTAAAAGTGTCCAAGAAGATTTCTGAAATCTTTACACGCAATTACCCAACGAGATGCATGTCACTGATAAAAAAAGGACGGATATGTACTGAATGTTGACTGAAAAGGCCTTATACAATAACTAAATGCACTACAGAATGTTACGTTTACACACACATCCACAAATTACAGTACATGTAAACTCATCAGCTTTTCACAGCATAATACTCGTTAATCACTACTCTTAAGTACTTTTATAAGGGCTACTTTTTACTCATACTTTGAGTGATATTTACTACAGACACTTTTACTGTACTTGTACTACTTTTTTGGACAAGTAATAGTACTTTTACTAAAGTATTATTTTTTAGTTCAACTGCAGAAGACAAGTACCTTTGGGCTGCTTTTGGGCTAGATTCTTTTAATTATTCTGGTTCAAAATATGCCCAACTAGAAATTATGCATTTATTTTGCAAATAAATAATAATTGAACTTAATGAAATTATCTGCACTTTCCTGTGTTTTGTGATTTTTGGGTGTTTTTAATTTATTTACTCATTCAAATGGCATTGTAGGATCTACATCTCTACTCTGACAACATTTGATGTGAAAAAAAAGTTTAACAAAGTGCTTTTTATTGACAATTTTTATAGCTTAAAACAAAAAAAAATATCTCTGCAAGTAATTTTTTGTTATTTCACAAATTTCTTTCCTTCTTTTTATTAACACTTTCTTTATTCAACTACCAAAACTATATTTAAAAGTCACTTTTTATCATTGATGGTCTCACAATGCAATTCCAATGAGTAAATAAACTGAAAACACCTGTGAATCACAAAATGCAGGAAACTGTAAACTAACAAATAATTTTGTTTACAGTGTATGGTAGTCATTATTGTTTCCTCAAGACCATGAGTGCCCAAACTTTTTTGCATGAAAGGCCAAAAACTAAAAACTAAATATCGTAAGTATACCAAACTATATTACATTAAAGTTGCCATAGATAATCTCCAGTTTTTTTCATTATATTTAAAAATAAACAGGAAATATTACTTTAAATCATATTACCTAATGCAGTATATATTTTTTTACAATTATACCTTATTACAATAAAAACAAAAACAATCACATTTATAACAGTGGAATCAATGCTGAATACACTAGTCAAGCAGAATCTGCCTTTGTCTTCATTTGCTTACTGCTGTCTCTGCATTGATTCATTTAAAACATTTAATTGAAACATTTAATTTCAGTTAGTTTTTTGTAGCTTAGTAATAAAACAAACAAACAAACAAACAAAATAACAAACAAAATGTTACATTAAATTAGAAATGACAGTCTTTTAACATGCCCATCATTCTCCTTCTCTTCTAAGATGGGATGGTGGGCCAAATCAAAGGTTACCATGGGCCAACTTTGGCCCGCGGCCCTAGTTTGGGCAACTCTGCTTAAGACACAGCACATTTTTAAGTAAGGAAAACACATTTAATGGGCTAAAACATGTAAATCTAGTAGATGCAATGTAGTCCTGGTCATCTATTGACCAAAGTAATAAAATAGGACTTTGCGATATCACACACAAACTCCTCTCAAGCCTTGAACCTCAGACATCAGATGTTGGAGTTTAGTTTTTGGTCACTTATCTGAGTCCCCTGCCCTTGCATGGTCAACAGAGTTAGTGTGTCATTACCATAAATCTATCAGTGTCTTCCTGTGTGTGTGTGTGTGTGTGTGTGTGTGTGTGTGTGTGTGTGTGTGCGTGTGTGTGTGTGTGTGTGTGTGTGTGTGTGTGTCCCTCTCTTGTCCTCTTTTAGCACCCTGGGGCATATTGGACTAATGGCTGGCCTTGTTCTCACCCTGGCTGTTTGCTGAGCTTGGAAGGCTAAAGTCTATAGATAGACAAGAGACTTGGAATGCAAGGTGTGGACAACCGAGATAAAGTTAAGACTGTGTGGACTGAAGGGCAGGGTGTGTGTGTGTGTCTGGATGGATGGTCTGGAGTGTAAAGGTCAGAGAGTCAAGTTCACTCCCTAAGGAGACAACATTTATGATTGGTAAAAGTGTGTGATGTAGTTTTATATTTGTACTAACCGGCCTATAATCTGTTTTCCAGTATTGGAGTGTTTACCTGTGATGACAGTCTCTCACAGCCACATGTACAACAGCCTTGGACTCTCTTCTCCTCTCCTCGGGGCATCTGGTGTGGACCTTAATCCCAGCGTAGCCTGATGGTTGAGTGTGCCCAAGCAGACTGGAGCTAATCTGCTGGAGAGAGAGAGAGAAAAAAGAGCCTGTCCGTGCTTGCTGTTAACACGTCTCGTTCCTGCTCAACTCTGGGAGCTGTGCAGGGTGACCTGGGTTAATTGCAGCTGCAGAGATGAACAGCCTGGGTCACCTTCGCTACGGAAGAGACGGGGGAAAAATGAGGTAATCATAGAGGACGGCTGAAGTTGAACTGCAGAGATTTTTTCAGGACAGTTCCTAATGGCTGGTGGAGGGTTTCAGAGGGGAGGAGAGGATGGGACAGGTGTGAAAGGGAGGCATCGCTTACAACTGGAATTAACTGGTTGGAGTTGATCCGATTAAAAGTGGTCAGTGCTACATACAGCCATCCAAAATCACATGTGCTTGTTTTGCGCTTAACAGTTTCGGAAAAAGTTTCAGCTATTGGAATGTGTATATGGCGGCATGGTGGCTCAGTCGTTAGCACTGTCACCTCACGGCAAGAAGGTTGCTGGTTCGAGTCCCGGCTGCAGTTGTCATTTCTGTGTGGAATTTGCATGTTCTTCCCATGATCGTGTAGGTTTTCTCCGCCTCCTCCAGTTCGAAACAGTCCAAAGACATGCGCTATTGGTGAAATGGATGAACTAAATTGCCCATAGTGTATGAGTGTGTGATTGTGAGAGTCTATGGGTGTTTCCCAGTACTGGGTTGTGGCTGGAAGGACATTCACCGAGTAAAACATATGCTGAAATAGTTCGTGGTTCATTCCACTTTGGCGAACCCTGATAAATCAGGAACTAAGCCGAAGGACAATGAATGAATGCATAAATTTCAGCAAAGATTCAGCTATTGGAATTTGTTATGCGATTTGTATTGTGGGCATCTTGATCATCAAAACGATTTGTGTGAATTTGCATCTAAAACATGTCAGAAATCATTGATTTTTGACACCAATGTTAGATGTCAGATTGATGTCAATTTACATGCGCTGCAGGGATACAAAATCCAGTGTAAATTTGTCATGTGGAATTGAAGCTTTCAGATAAACAAAACCTTATAATACCTTTTGAGTCGTTATTTGGGTGGTCAAAGAGCATCAATCGGATGTCAAATGGACATCAAAGTTTTAACATCAAATTGATTTGTCATTTTGACATGCTGATCAACTGGGATACTTTTTAATACTTTACGAAACTATTCAGAGGAGGAAATTGACAATGTGCTCGAATGCCAATTTCAAGTAATAGTAATCATCCGTCATGCCAAAAAGTGTTTTAAAAGTATATGTTAATGTATGAAATAACTTGCAAATAAGTCTGCATGAACTGTTTTGTACATTTTTTTAAATTCAATTCAATTCATGTTTATTTCTCAAGCGCTTTTACAATGTAGATTGTGTCAAAGCAGCTTAACAGAAGTTCTGGTCAATTAAAACAGTGTCAGTCCAGTTTTCAGAGTTTAAGTTCAGTTAAGGTCAGTTCAATGTGGTTTAATTATCATTGCTGAAATTCAAAACACTGAAGAGCAAATCCGTTGATGTGCAGCTCCACAAGTCTCAAACCAAGCAAGCCAGTGGTGACAGTGGTGAGGAACAAAAGTTCACCAATTGACGAAAGTGAAAGGAAATAGAGAATGAAGAGAGAAGCCAGGCTCAGTTGGGCATGACCATTTCTCCTCTGGCCAAACTTCTTGTGCAGAGCAGCAGTCTAGGCGCCGGAGGCTGAAGAACACTGGAAGTCTATCGTGGAGAAGCTGCAGGTGTGAGTAGGTTAGGAGGGTGTTCAAGCTAGCCCATGGGATCAATGCGAAGACTCATCTGTCACTGGGGTCTTTCAGGAATCAGTCTCATGCTCTCCACTCCTCCATGACCGCCACAGCATCTGCTCAGGATACAGCCTGGTCCAGGATTGTGGATACCTCTAGAAGTGCTTTGTGGTTGGCATCATCTCTTCACATGTCTTGGATCATGACAATGGTGCTTCACAATCTCTAGAGGCCTCGGGATGAGTATCCTCAGGTGGAAATAGAGAATAAAGAAAATAATTAGTGTAGCTGCAGTTCATTGTGTATTTAAATAAGAGATATTAAAACATAAACACTTTGACAACACACATTTTCTCAACACATGAAAATACAATGCTTGGCAAATAGGCCAGACCCTAACAGAAATTTGTTGAAGACCCTTAAAAAAAAGATGCTTCCTGTTTAGAGTCAGCTGTTCATTTAGCATTATTTGTGCAATTCTTTTCCTATCAAGTTGTCATAAACTCATCCAATGTGATAGAGTTTACTATACTCCAGTTAGATTGCTCTCTTTTTAAAACTCCCCCCCAAGAACTTTGTCCTTGATGTAAAGCAGATAGAGGGACTCTAATACATATGCTGTGGTCTTACTCTGACTTGAAAAGAAGTCTTAGAGGTTATTGTCATGGCTGTAGGCACTAATGTGCCTAGAGAGCCTAGATTTACCCTCTTAGGAGATACTGTACTACACCACTTGATCATCAAAGCATTAATCTGAAATTTGTCAGACTAGCCAACACAATCTCACGGCAATTCGTAACTTTTTGATTTAGTGGCTAATTCCTATGAATTCGTACGATCTAATTCATACGATTTAGGTTTATACAATTTGCTCATCCCCTAATGACGGTTGGGTTTAGGGGTGGGTTAGGTGCCACGCCTCCTTTATAAAATCATACAATTTCGTACAAATGAACTCGTACTAATTCGTACGAATTAGCCACTAAACTGACAAAACGTAAAATACTTACGTTTTCTCGTGAGATCAGGCTGGACTAGCCCTACTAGCAGCCATAAAATGTATAACTTTGAGATAAATGATTTCTAAACCACCTTCTACTTCCATCTGGATTAAAGAAATGTCATCTTATGAAAAAATTGCGTTTCGTTTGAAAAAGTGGGAAGATTTGTTTGTCAAATACTGGGGCAGCTTCATTTCTTACTTGGGTATAACAGGACAGAATGCTTAGAACCTGACTTATTTATGTTTTCTTGTTTAATTTTATCCATGGTTTATTTGTGGCACTACAGGTTGGAGCAGTGCTTAATTTGTGAATTGCGAGGTCCCGAAACAGATCGAAGTAACGGATCCGGCATGTCACCCCAGAATGGAAAGGTGTCGCGCATGAAAGTGGGTGGTGCAGAAGTGTCCCGGACGAAAGTGAACAGGGTTGGGGAATCGCAGAAAAAAGTGAAAGTGAACAGCAGACAGTGGAGGTGGGCGGTTGAGGAGGGTGATCAGCAAAATGAGGTGCCGGATCAGATTTCAGAGGTGCAGGATCCGGCACAAATTAAGCCCTGGGTTAGAGGTTTGGGACATGTATCTATTAGATTATTCTTTGCTTTGTTGAGTTCGGTGTTCAAGTCTGCATCGGTGCGTCCTCGACATCAAGAACACATCCGGAAACATTCACACGTCCTCCGTTCTTGCGGTCTTGAGTTTTGGAACTAAGTTTTGGCAGATGATGATGACGTTACACCAGAACACGAGGACAAGATTGCTGAAGAACACATATTGAGAAACAATCACTGACTCTGAACAGGAAGCAGCTGGGTTCGTCACTTTTTGGGTTCCCCTGATACATTTCTGTTGTGGTCTGAGCTATCTGCAGTGTTGAGAGAATTTGACTGTTTGCATAAGAACATGCTAGTTTACCGCTATCAAATCCTTCACATACAAACATGATATGTGTATACATACATATATCCCAATAGAACGTTGCATCACATATGCAAATATATTTTCAAATACAGTGATCTGATTGGCTGTTGTGCTTGTTTTTTTATTGCAATAACAACAGGCATTTACAACAAGTAGAAATACAAACAGATAGAAGTATAGTACAAGCTATACAACTATTTATTTTTTGCAACAAGAGAAATGTGACAATTTTAAAGAAATATAATAAAGGTAAAGCAAAAGAAAGACAATGAGAAAGAAAAAGAAACAATAATTAAATAAATGAGGGCACATGAAAAAATTATACAAATTAATGCAGAATATTAAATAAACACATGTTTTATAAGTTTTAATGGCTTGTTATGAGACTCTGTGATGGTTTTTAAGTACAGTTCCAATTCTCATTTAAAAATACAAAATTTGGCTTACATTGAGTATATTTGCATTTATGGGCTGTTGTGCTTGTTGGTGACATATTTTGCATGTTTGATTTAAAGCTTTTGTTCACGTTAGCCTGCCATATCATGCCTGTAAATTTATTCACTATGAATCCTACTCTTTACAATACATCAACAACAACAACAACAACAACAACAACAAAAACCTCACCATTTTAATTTCCCTGTCACTTCTAATTATGGTTGGCAACACAGCGTGGCATCTCTCTGCCGTCGGAACACTATAGCAGGTAAAAACAGTATTCAAAACTATATAATGCACATTAATAAGTTGCACCTTCACAATAGAGCACGCTGTTTGGTTCAAACCAAGTCTTTCTCATGAATTAATGCTGAAAACGTTATCCAGTCTACATGCTGGAATTTACACAATGATCTCATGGCTGTGACGTAGCTTTAAAATTTCTTTCCAAACTAGAAGAACGTGTTTGCTCGAAATAACGCAAAAACAACCAATTTTCACCTTTTTTTGTGAAATATATGCGTACTAATAGTGTTTTTAGCAACGTGGGACACATGTATGACTGTCAATGTCTCAAAAAATGTGTTTTGGTGTTTCGTGACCCTTTAAAGCAAACACAATAGGTTTGTAAATGGTGAGCTGCCTTGTTTGATCATTTGCGGTTGCCAGAAAAGAACAGTGTGCCACTTTGTTTTGTCTAGTGGCCCTACTGTTTTGTGTTAAAGTGACCCCAGTGCACTCTGTCTACCGCTTAAGACTCTTTTGACACTCTCTCACGTTTGTATCCCCAGAGTCCTGCTCATACACACACACAAGCGTGAACAAGCACACAGAGAAATGCGTCAGGAACACAGGGAACATTTTTCATGTGCTATAAGCGACTCCAAAAGGCCATTCCATCTTCATTTTACAACTTCATGGTCTCTCCGGTATGTTCTTCATGCCTTTTTCCCTGCGTCTAAGCACAGCTCTCTCTCCCTTTCACAGTCTTAAGGCGGCAGAGGTGAGAGGTCAGAATGGCAAAGCTGCAGATTAAGTTTCAGATGACTGAGCACCTTTGTTGGGGCGGCCCACTGGAAAGGAAGTGTCCGAGAGGAGGATGGTGTGCTGAGATTGGCCACCGTTGCATAGAGCCTCTCGGAGCATGTTTGCCCGTCTGAGGGGGGTGTTTTGAACTCTGCATGCTACACAATCTGGTTGATCTGCAGTGTCTCAGACGCTTTCATGAACTACAATATGTCTGGCCTGACACATGCTGCTGAATGCAAGGGGAGAACCAGTGGAGACTTGAGAGTGAAGGCAAGTTCAGTTAATCAGTTCTCAACTGTGTTTAGGTAGTTTAATAATGTAGAATACAGAGCAAAACCTTGATATGCAAATTTTTTTTTTCATTTTTTTTTTAATTCTGCCAATTTAGGAATTCATAAATTAAGTCAAATTATGTTTAAGTTTATTATTTGTATTTTATTAAAAACTGTTTTATTTAGTTTGTTTTATTATCACAATTTTTTATATTATTTGTTTAAATGCAAGAAAATGTGCTGAATAATATTCATTATAAAATAAGTTGCTTTGGTCATTGACAGCAAAATTAACTATACAATTATATTTTTTCTATATTATTAAGTAGTTAAAAATTAAGGGGGTAAGTTATAGATATTCTAACATTAAATATTCCGTCTCATAGAATTCAAAATATTGCAGTCAGTATTATTTTTATGTACATTTATATTATTTGATTAAATCCAGGAATGTTCAGATTAATATTTATTAAAAACAAGTAAATGTGTCACCATCACCAGCAATCCACTCCTGACAGATCGCTGGTGAACTACATATGTTTTGTTTATAAACTACAAATCCCATCAGGCCATGTCACACACACCAGTTGCTGATCACGACTGATGAGATACACACAGCTGAGACTTGTGACCACTGATCATTCAGACTATTTATACACCACACATACACCAGTTTAACATGGAGGGCCCTATCATACACCCGGTGCAATAAGGCGCAAGATATGTTTGCCCTGACGTGTTGCTATTTTTAGACCAGCGCAACCTTAATTTTCCTGTTTTCCGCCACGTTGTTTAAATAGTAAATCCATTTGCGCCTCTTTGTGGACTCATTGGTGTTTCGGTCTAGAAAAGAGGTGTGTCAAGGCGCATTGTTCTGTAGCATGTTGATATTTTGAGGAATTAAAATAGACTGTACAATAGACCAGCTGAAAGCAGGTCTAAAGTTTAGCGCAGAGTGTGTTAGCTGTGTGCCTCGATTACACATTGCTTAAAACACGCAGGACTTACAGCAATACACAAATATCTTTACAAATGAAAAATAATTAAAGGATTAAAATATTACAAAAATGATTACTTTCTACATAAATATAAAAACACTGCCTCCATGCCTTCATATTGGGGGGCTTTTTTTTAGTTTATTCATGACAACTTGCTTTTGTATAATGTTATTATTATTAGTAATATATATTTTTTATATGCATATTTATATTTGTTTTATTAAAAACAAGCAGCTTTGTCCACCTGTCAGGTTTTGGACCATATGGGGCATAGCATGTGTGTTTGGAAATAACTTGGATATAAAGTGTTTTTGACCACACTTCGTTATTATTGCTAACAAAGAAATTAATTATATAGGCTAATGGATGTCTGTGCGTACAACACTGTTTCCTTATTCACGAAAGAGAGAAAGAGAACGTGAAAGTAAAGGCTGATTGGAGGAAGTTTGTTCTTTACCCTTGTGCTGCAGATGATCTATTTAATTGTTTCCGTTTTTCCACTTAGAAAGTGTAAGATGTAAATAGCAAATGCGCCATGGCACGACTCAACTGACTCTGAAAAGGAATGGGAGATGAGACTCTGATTGGTTTATTCTCAAAACACACTCATAACTCATTAAGAGAATAAGCTCAACCCTGTTAGACCATGTGCCGCGGCGCAGAGCGTATTTTTCCGTCCTTAAAATAGCAAAAGTGGATTCGGACATCCCCTCAATGCTTTGATGTTGATGTATGGTTGCATTTCTTTGCTTTGCCCGTTTGTTTTTGACCTTAGCCTTATTTATTGTTTAATCCTGTTTGCTGCCAGTTTTTTGACCATGTTTTAGAATTTCCTTTTTTTCTCCCAGCCACTTTTGCTTGTCCCTGTTTGCCTTAAATATAATCCTTTTTTTACCTGCACTTGGATCCTCATCTCTGTTGTTCTATGCTTTGTTCTCCGCATGTGACAATGTGTTTTTTAGCTATTAACAGCCAAATTAAATGTATTTTACTATATACCAGAGTTCATCAAGATGGTTTGGATGCATCTTCAATGCTTCCTCCTTCATCTTACCCCAGACATACTCAGTAATGTTCATGTCTGGTGACTGGGCTAGGCTTGTTATTATTTGTTGCTCTTACAGCTGGGATTGACAAGACTTTTGTCAGGTAGTGTACACAGTCCCATTGAACTTTGCAGTCAGTATTATTTTTATGTATTTATGAAAAAAATATAGATTTTTTTCTTCACAATATAGAAGTAAATGGAAATGCAATGTAATCAGCACATAAAATATATTTTTATATAAAATAATCAAGCTTTGTTGTAATAATATATTACATGTATTTTTTAACTAATTATAACAAAGGCATTAGTGATGAACATAAGAGACTTTTTCGAAAACCTAACCTAAATCCTTCCAACCAGAAATGACATGCATATTTATAGTTTTTTTAACACTCATGAACATACTTATCAAGCACAAGCAAAAAAAAAAAAAAAAAAAAATTAAACATGGCATTGAAAAAGTCACATAAACAGCTGCTTACCTTACTTCCTCCAACTTTCCCACCATCCTCATTCTCAAACAGCTCCTTTACAAACTTAATCAACCTTCCTGGTCTTTCACATTACCACATTTACCCATCAATATTTACCCAACAATGATAATTATACAATAATGTGCATTTCAGAGTCTGACATTGGACTCGGTAGACTTGAGTTTATGAAGTGAGTGGATGAGGTTTGCTCTCTGTTCTCCTGCGTGAGGGATTTTCTGTTTACACACCCCACACCGTGACTATTGGGCCACCAGGGCCGAATTAATTTGAGCGATCGATACCTTCTTCATCAACATTTTCGTTTCCTGCCTCTGCTGGATGGGTGGAGGCCCATTAGTTGTGGTGTCTTCAGCAGTGATGACCAGTGTGTGTGTGTGTTTGAACAGTGATGACATGGCCAAGGTCAGCCTGCCAGTGGCCAACTAGAGATCTCGCTCTGACAGGTGAGAGATATTTATTTCAGTGAAGACCCTCTTCTATAGCCTTCAACACACAATAGAGTGTAAACAAACAAACAAGGTAAAGTTGGACACTTCTTTTTTTTAAACTCTTCTTAAAGGTACAGTGCACCCAAAAAAAGAAAACGTGGAACAATATGAGGCCAACCTGAATTCACCAAGTAGGACATGTTCCTGGATTAACATCTGTGTTAATCGTGGAACAACATTTAAATCAGCTAATCAATATTAAGGGATAGGTTTACAGTTTATGTGAAGTTTAGGCTTATGGTTAAGTTTGTACACTTCTACAGTACATGATTGTTGTCCAACTTATTCCCTCTGATTTCAGGAATAATGTACAGTTATGGTTGGGTTCAGGCGTAAGGAATAGATATTGATTACGTTTCTAAATAAACATGATGTTCCAGGATCAACATAGATGTTAATCCAGGATCGCATCATGATGTGCACAATATTAGCCGATGGTCTGTCGCCTGGAAGTGTTGGGTCTTTGGGGAGGTCTCTAGTTAAATAGTATCTGGTAGACTTTCACATGCAAGCTGACACATGTTGGTCTCAGACATGTAGTTTCAGACACATGCGCTCAATAGAGCTAGTGACATCACTGTGAGAGGTAGGGTTAGGTGTATGCATTAAAAGCAGTCTCCGCTTGCATGTGCACTTGATCTGCAGCCAGACCCTTCTCGGCTAGTTTTTTGTTGTGTTCTACATGTTGATTCTCATCAGGCTAACATTGGAGGGAGTTTGCCCAATTTAGCTTGTAGAATCATACAGAAGGATACATCCTTTAACAAACATGCCAATAGTATCTGGATGCAGCCTTCATGATGCAAGCTGAGATTGCATCACTCAGCGATGCAATGTCAGACACAATGCACTCAAATGGAGTGAGTGACGTCACTGTGACAGGTAGGGTTAGGGGTGGGGTTTGGTGAGCGCATTAAAAAGCATTGGATGCAGCTCAGATTGCACTGCACCAGGTCTGCATCCAGACCCGTCTCAAAGGTGCAGAATGTAATTGGCTGTTGTCCATTTGGGACTAAAGGCTTGTTTATACTTCTGCGTCAAGCTATCACCGTGACCCATGGCGCTTGCCTTGCGCGTAGCCATACATTTATACTTCTGCATGCTGTTTGTGTTTCTCTGCAATAACACTTCCGAAACACTAGCTGGCAGTAGGTTTTTATGTTCCTCTGGGTCAAGTTTCTTCGTGGGTGTTTTGTTTTTTTCTTAACACTTCCTTAATCTACAAGTGGCTCAAGCTCGCTCATTTTTAGGCAGAAACTGGCAGACATGCAACAACTTTAAACATACTGTAAGGTGAACACAAAACAATATTTTTCATCTGGAGCTCCTTCACGGGACTCGACACTTGTAAATACTCACTCCAACGGACACGCGCGGCTCTCGGTCCCGCCCATACGTTATCGCTACCAAGCCGACCAAATCACAGAGCTTGTGCTATAAGTCGTTGCGATCTGCAGTTACATTTTTTGACAGGTGCGCGTCAGCGTCGGCCACAGCGAGGGCTATGCAACTACGCATAGGCTGCGCTGGACCACACGTGTGCACGATGCAGAAGTATAAATCAGCCTTAAGGCCAACTACATGTCAGCTAGTAGTCAATTGAGTATTAGTGGAAAAAAAGAATGTTAGTGGTTATAAAATAAACTGGCATTTATATATATATATATATTAAGTTTAAAAGAATCCTCAGCACATTCACTAGTCTGAAATTGTTTCTCCTGTTATGTAACAAGGTATATTATACAACATTTGTGAGAAGTAAGTTTACCTGAATGTGATCACAAATGCAAAAAGTTGATTTTATTTTCTGGTTGAACTCTCCCTTTACATTTTGTACAGTTTTTTTCACCATTACATGGTAAAATGTCAACCAATAAACTTTTTTTTACAATTTTTAATAGAAAAATGAACACTTTTCTGGTTAGAAAAGAATGAGCACACTATTTACTTTTGGATCAGTTATCTTTTTAGTGTGTTCATGCTTATGTTTTGTACTTATATAAGTATATTTTGGGTGTGCGTCTATGTGAGTGAATGCTGCACTTGCTGACCTTAGAGATCAGTATTTGGAGTAGCTGATCATATCAGCGGTCTGGTCTTCTAGGAATGCTAGATGGCCACAGGTGGCCATTAGTTATCCCGCCAAATGATTCAGGTCACATCGGTCAACATTCCGGAACTCTCCTAGACAAGACCACTCTGGAAAAGGGGGAAGATCCTCCTCTAAATCTCTCCAGCCCAAATGCAGCTTCAGCGTTGACATAATGGATGTTTATGACAAGCGTTGAGTAGATTCTGTAAGGTTCGCTAATGTGTGCCATTTTACTCAGCCAGCAAGTGGCATCAGTGCGGTGGTCTTTTGTTTCCCAGCAGTGCTCACAGAACCCCGGTTGCCCCGCTCTGTGCTTTTGGAGGTTTGTTAAACTGAAGTAAGCCTTTTGGGTCATCTACTTCTGTAAATTTGAACCTTTTTTGATGGGTTACATGTTCTAATTATTTTCAGAAAGTGTGTGGAGAATCTCTTTTCTTCTCTCTTTTTTGCTCGCATTATAAAGCTGACTGTTATTGAGACCAGGCCCAGATTCTGGGCCCTTGAGATGAGCTGTACTACTTTTAAAGTGCCTACATAGACCCAGCTCTTCTGACACTGACTAGCCTTCTCTACCTCATAGCTGACTGTATTTCTGATAGCTCAGCTTTATGTAAATGATAAATGTTTCTGATTGCACAAATGAGCCTTTGCTAATCTCTGCTCCTTTTTCCTTCAGATTCTTTCAAAGGATTTCTGTGAACTGTGTAATTTTCAAGAAAATTTGCTCATAAAGTGATAAAACAACAGTGATGTTGCCCATTTTCTTAATGGAAATTGTTAAAAAGAGCAAAATCTTGTAGACAAAGTGACAAGTGGCAACAGAGACATTTTAAGGTTTATTGAAAATAAACCTCCTTCTGAAAAAAATGTGCTCTAGAGCATGCAGTGATTTAAAGCTTACTTTTATTGGTTATAAATATGTTATGGTGAATGTACATAAGAAATTAGCATTCCAAACTCTCTTTAGCTTACCCCAGCTTTCAATAATTATTGCAATATTTTGAGTTGTCAAATTTGCTTAAAATATTTTCGTCTTTGAGTGGTTCAATTCGTTTAGAATTTTGTTGCTTAGAATTGAAGCTTATCATTAAGTTGGTTGTTTTTAATTGGTAAAGTGGTGAATGGCAATAATCTAGGGAATCACCTGTTGTTAAAATTGAGAAACCATGAACTGCGGAGAACCTGCAGTCAAAATTTTTAAGTGACGGAGTCTGCAACCCTCGAGAGTGACTGAGAGAGCTTAATGTGCCACAATTTAAGAAAACACATGCAATTACAAAAAATTCCAGCAAATTAAGAAAAGGTCTTCATCCGTTTGACAGCACATGTGCTACAAATCCTCACAATGCAAACACATTAAAAAACACACTGCATTTTCACACAAAGCAAACAAATGAATAAAACCCGCACGCAAACAATTTATGAAAACGCGTTACATTTTCTCACAACACTTGCAAAAACAACAGAACACAATGGA
This sequence comes from Danio aesculapii, assembly GCF_903798145.1. NCBI lineage: Eukaryota > Metazoa > Chordata > Actinopteri > Cypriniformes > Danionidae > Danio > Danio aesculapii. The sequence continues at coordinate 27,140,009 of NC_079447.1, read as the reverse complement.
AATGTTTCAAGGGGACCCAAAAAACGTGATGGACGCCACTGTGCTGTGACAATGGCTGCGCCAAAAACCGCCTATGACTCAGGTAATTCATTTGAATTTAAATGTACTACTCGACCGTTAGAAAAGTACATTCTATACAGTATGAATGTGAACAGTATGAATAGAACTCGGACCAAAGAGCATAGAATCACCAAGAGGCAACACTCTAGTGCGATTTGGGAAACAGCCACTAGATGCCGAAGCGGCCATTTTGGAATGAAAATTCCAATAGAACAACAGCATATTATAAGTCTGTAAAATAATCTTATAGAACTGCAGATGATTGTGATAGTAAGTGGTGTATTGTCGTCTTTCAGGTTGTATCTCAGCTGTAATGCGCTTTTTAAAAGAATAAATAAAAAACAAAGCAGCTGCTTGCCATCGCAATAGCAGTAAGATCCAAAGGACGGCCGATCGCTTTCACTCCAAAATGGCGGAATCGGGGGGCTGTTGCTGGGTGCTGCTGTTTGGTGATTCTAAGCTCTTTGCTCGGACATACTACATCCGCTATTTTGTCATAATCATGTGATCTACCCACGTCAGTTGCATCGCTTCACTCTCATTCATGAATTCTCTTGCAGGGCATCATGGGATAGCGCAGCCTTCTTCAGTTAGTGAAGTTGTAGGTGATCTTATTATTATAAGATCCAAAAAACAATAAAGAAAAGCAAAACAACACATAATCTTAGTTGAAGAGAACAAGTTATTTTAACATGTTTAAGAACAGAACATACAAACATAAATCAAACAACGGGGAAACATGAGACAGGTTTATGTAACATATGTTTAACAGAGGAGACAGTGGAACATGTTTTAAAAAGGTGCAAAGCATATAACAATGAAAGAAGAAATCTTAAAGAGGAATTGTTTAGGATACCAGGATTTTTTTTAACAATGAAAGGTTTATTAAAAGATGGTTTAGATTAAGGGATACAAATAAAGGCAGTTATAAGATTCATTAAGAATAGTGGATTATACAATAGAATTTAGGAAACCAGGTCAATCTCTTCACACTCCATCACAGTAGGTGGCGATATGCACCTCTAAAGTTGGTTCGCAACTCACCATAAAACCAAGAAGAAGAAGGTGATCTTTGAAAGGTGAGTTTTTTGTTTGTATATTTTAACTTCTCGATCCCCTTGTCTTTTGTATTTTATTATCCTAATTAACCATAACAATTAACCGTCACATTTAGGGTCTCCTTGAAGCATTTCCATTGTGTTCTGAGCTATTTGTATGTGCTGTGAGAAAATGCAGTGTGTTTTCGTAAATTGTTTTTGTTGTGGGAAAATGCAGCACCTTTTATTAATTTGTTTGCGTTGTGAGAAAATGCAGCCCATTTTTAAAAAAAATGTGTTTGCATTGTGAGGATTTTCAGAAAGTGTGCTATCAAACGGATGAAGAGGGTTTCTTAATTTGCTGGTGTTTTTTGTAATTGCAGCACGTTAAGCTCTCTCGGTCAACGTGTGCTTGTACACTTGTTTGCTTTATTTAGGTGTAGTTTTTTCATTAAATTTGACTTTTTTTCTGATTCAGATTTAAATTGACTACTTTAAAACTTATTAAATAAGTGTAGCTGTATCCTAAATGGCACACTATACACTATGTACTTATTTACTTACACAATCAACAGTATAGTATATGCATGTAGTGTCATCCCAAATGGAACACTAATGGTGAATTTTTTGGAAATTCAAATCGTTTCCCTGATGATGTTTGACGGTTGCCAAATTAGTGAAATAAATGACCGAACTACCAAATAATACCTGCCATGAGTATAATCGCATTCACAATCAGATGGCAGTATAATCACTCCCATAGGAGAATTTTGCGATCATAATTCAAAATAAATAAAGAAATCCAACATGAGCGCTCGAAAGCTCCGCCCCATTCCGTTACTTGAGCAAAGCTGCGACTATTGAATCATTCCACACTTCATTTTACTGGCTAAATGAGTGCATCATCCGGGTAACTGAAGTGCACTTATTATTTTTAGAGTTTTCAGTGTGAACGCACTACTTACACTATTTATACTACAAAATGGCATAGAATAGTGCATAAGTATGCAATTTGGGACGCACCTTGTGTTCTTTGTTGTTGACAGAGTATCCAAGGCAGGATGTTTAAAGGCCCTGTCCTGTTTTGGAAAAGTGGACATTTAACAGCAGCTTATATTATACATTTAAAGGCACATACACAAAATGCACGTTCCAGCATAGTATTTTGAGCTGGAACTTTACACCTGAGACGTACAGTACATTACATCTTGTAAAAAGCATAACATATTTAAAGGTCATGAGCATTTATTTAAAGTACACTTCAGAAGCCTTTTGTTTGATTAATCTTATCTACAACAACAGTTCATAAAAATATACTTTTAAGATTAAAGTACTGCATTCAACACCTTTAAGCACACTTCTTTTCCTCCTAATATGGCCATCTGAAGATACTCTACAAGCACGATTGCTCCTTTCATCTCAGGGTCTTGTGGGCACTAAAAGGTTAACCAGAACATGAGAGACTGACTCATCTCTATCAATTTGTTTGTGAAACAGTGGAAACTGCCTGCAGGCTTGTGTATGTGTGTGAAATATTACTTCTCCTCCTCTTCCCGCAGGCACACTTTGTACCTGAAGTGGAGTCGGCAGAGATTGGCCCTCCTTCAGCTTATCTCTCTGGGTTTCTCCACACCCTTCCTCTGCTCGCCTGTGCTGGTCACATGCTTGACCTGCTCGACTGGCCTGAACCGCACCTGTCCCACATACCTGCTTCACACCTGCACTGTACCCAATGACACTTTAGTGAGTACACACGCACACAGACATGCACGCATACACAGAGTTTGCCATAGGGGATGTTGGGGAATTGATCATAACATCCTATAGTATCAATATTAACATTGGAACTGGGTTGGTATTAAGCAGAAGAGATTGATACTTTGGTTTAAAGTTCATACCCCCTATTCTTTAATGTGTGGATATGTTACTCTCATATACTGTTGTTCCTGCTCTGCTGTGTTTAGTTGTTCTTTTATCACATGACCAAGTGGTGTTTTTGGCTGTTGTGAAAGAGATATGACTTTAAGAAAGAGGAGTGTGGAGCTTTTATGAAAACAATGTTCTTCAATAAAAAATGTTGTGCAATTATTAAATTAAATTAAATTAAATTAAATTAAATTAAATTAAATTAAATTAAATTAAATTAAATTAAATTAAATTAAATTAAATTAAATTAAATTAAATTAAACTAAATTAAACTAAATTAAACTAAATTAAATTAAATGGGAACGTTTTGTTTTATTTATGTTTTTCTTTCTGCTCAGAAACTCAGACTTAAAGTGGAGAAATATGTTTTACATTTAAGTGCATGTTTATCAGATGCTTTTATTAAAAATTTCTCACAAATAAAGGATAAAACAAACAATTCATCATGAAAAGGCAAATAATCATGAAATATTATTACAAGATTTCACTTATTGCTAGAAAAATGAAATGAAATAAAATAAAATAAAAATAAAACAAACAAGCAAACAAACAAACAAGCAAGCAAAGCCAAAATAGAGAGGAAAGTTATACATTTTGATAGTTCTCCAGTAGAATTTTGTTGTGTAAATTGCAAATGTATTACCTACAGTATTAATGAAATGAATAATTAAATAATTTGTCTCATCTGTCCTGGGTTTTAACATGCACATGAACAATTACAGGAACTTTGAGAGCACAAATCACAATATCTAGAGTTGATTAATACATGTTCCCCTCCTAAAACACAGCTTTACCTTACAGAAACTTCATAAAGGTTTAAGTGCTTGCTTTTAAAAGAAGCTGCTATGAATGTAAACCAGCAATACAGACCATGTATTCGTCTAGTTTCAAATAAATTTTGCAGTATTTCCACCTAAATCTATATATACACACAACTATACACAAATCTATATATAAATATATATATATATATATATATATATATATATATATACACACACAGTTGAAATCATCAGAATTATTAAACCCCCTTTGATTTTTTTTCTTTTTAAAATATTTAATATTTAGTTATATTTATATTTTAAATATTATGATGCCCAAGGCAATTTTCACAGTATGTCTGATAATATTTTTTCTTCTGGAGAAAGTCTTATTTGTTTTATTTTGGCTAGAATAAAAGCAGTTTTTAATTTTTTAAAAACCATTTTAAGGTCAAAATTATTAGCCCCTTTAAGCTATATATATTTTTCGATAGTCTACAGAACAAACCATCATTATACAATAACTTGGCTAATTACCTTAACCTGCCTAGTTAACCTAATTAACCTAGTTTAGCCTTTAAATTTCACTTTAAGCTGTATAGAAGTGTCTAGAAAATATCTAGTAAAATATTATTTACTGTCATCATGGCAAAGATAAAATAAATCAGTTATTAGAAATGAGTTGATAAAACTATTATGTTTAGAAATGTCTTCTCTCTGTTAAATAGAAATTGCGTCTAATAATTCAGGGGGTTTAATAATTCTGACTTCAACTGTATATAATGTATTAAAGTACCATATTAAAAAAGTGTAACTTCGTTCAAATGTAATATTTGAAACTCATACAAACTGTTTTAAGTCAGTTAAATGTAAGTTAAACTCACTCAGAACTGGAAGCCAACCATAAGTTTTTAGCGTGCTGTTTATTCTCCATGCTGTGTGCGTGAGGAGAGCAGATGATTGGCTTCTCTGTCATTAGAGCACATCGCCGTTGCTGTTAAACCTTCATCTGCTAGATTAAAAACGCGGCAAGCCCTTTAATGTTCATGAACTTGCACACTGCAAACAATTACCTAAAAATAACAAAATTATCATAACCTGAGCCCCTCTCTGTCAAGGCAAAGGGCAAATAATTAGAGTGAGAAAGTGTGTTTTCATTGTGTAAAGCACACATGCAGTCGCTCCAAATTGCCAGTGTCTGTGTCTCATCTGGTCAGTCAATAAACTTTGCTGTAAAACAGGGAAAAAAATGCTTCCATGGCAAATTATGCCTCTGTTTTTTTCTGCATCAAATTTTCCACTGTTGCCTACCATTTAATCTTTTCTTCAAAAGCTCATTAAACTCCAGTGCTAATGAACATTTAATGAGAGCAGTGTAAACTTAAAGCAAACCTGATTTTATTTATTTTTATTCTCTTGGTTTATCCTAAACATTTTTAGGCTCTATTTAAGATTGGTTTTAAAATCTGGCTTGGGTGGTTTGATTACTACTGGTCAACTGAGAGACATTATTATTGTTTATACCTGATAGTAACACGCAGCTTAGATGGGTCTCTTGTGAACAGTTAGGTTTTTAGAAGAGAAAAGGTTTTATGACTATGTGTACTACTAGTCTTTTTTATTTTCAGAAAAAAAATAATCAAAAATGTGTTAAAGCAGTAAGTTTGTTAAATGATTACATTTTTGTTTTTAATAGATTTCAAAATTTAATAGGATGCCTTTGAGCTGCTTAATATTTTTGTGGGAAATGTGACATATTTTCTTTAGGATTCTTTGGTTTTCAAAGCAACAACATTTATTTCCAAATAAATATTAATAAAAATGATTAAGGTTGTTGTAAGGTTGTAGTGTTCTTTGATGAAGCACAAACTAATATTGTTTCAAATAATAACAAATTAACAATGATACAATAAAGTAAAACAGTTTGTTTTACTTTAAATCAATACTATGTGTTTATGGTGAATAAAACGCCCTTTTTTAAATTAAATAATAATAAAACTTTAAATAAAATCACTCTGACTCAGACATGTCTAAATATCTGCAAATAATTTGTCTTGTATTAAAGACTATAAAACATATATAATATTATCAAATAATTTTAGAAACAGTAACTATTAAATAAAATAATATAAACTTTAGTAACAATATAAATGTCTGTACTATCCCTTTTGATCCATTTAATGTGTCCATTGTAAATAAAAGTTTGTATTTCTCGGAATTCTTACAAGCGTTTGTAAATCGTTTGTGATAAAACACAAATAAAAAAATAAATATCACATGAAAAATCTCTGAAATGTAATTAAAAAATAAATAAATTAAATTAAATTGTCAGAATGCATGTATACATCCCCAAAGTTTATTTAATGTTTAAATAAAATAAAATAAAATAAAATAAAATAAAATAAAATAAAATAAAATAAAATAAAATAAAATTTAAATAAATAAATAAATAAATAAATAAAATAAAATTGTCAGAATGCATGAATACATCCCATATGTTTACTTAAAGTAAAAAAATAAATAAATAAATAAAAAAATAAAAAATAAAATAATAATAATAATAATAATAATAATAATAATAAATAAATAAAATAAAATAATTAAATTGTCAGAATGCATGAATACATCCCATATGTTTACTTAAAGTTTAAAAATAAAATAAAATAAAATAAATAAATGAATAATAATAATAATAAATAAATAAATTAATAAATTAATTAAATAAAATAATTGAATTAAATTGTCAGAATGCATGTATACATCCCACATGTTTACTTAAAATTTAAAATAAATAAAATAAAATAAAATAAAATAAAATTGTCAGAATGCATGTACACATCCCCTATGTTTACATAAAGTTTAAAATAAAATAAAATAAAATGTTTAGAATGCATTTCCTAGAAAAAAACTCCACCTTCTCTTTCAATCTTACATTCCAGTCATTACATTACCATTATGGCTAATCTGTCCTGATGTTCACAGGTGTTGATGATCACATGACCTGCAGACCCTGCCTCTCTGAATGCACCTTCCTCTTTCCCTCTTCTGGATTGGCTGACGTTGCCATCGGATCTAAGGCTGATTGACGGGCAGTGCGGCATGAAGGAGAGGGTCAGGGGTGACCCTGGGGCAGCAGCGGGGGCCCGGGTGACTGACGCTGGCTCTCCCTGTCCTCCGGGCTCAGGGATTGAATGTCAGTTTCTCTAATAACGGGTTATAGTGAAAAGGTCAGCTCCAGTCGTCTGACCATGAGAACGGAGAGAAAAAGAGAGATGAACGCAATGCCAGCGGCGGAAATTGATTGTCTGGCAGGGCGAAAGGAAATGAAGAGAAAAAGAAAAATGGAAGGCCGGTAAGCAAAAAAAAAAAAAAAAAAAAAAAAAAAAAAAAGAGAGAGAGAAGGAGCGAGACTGGAGGACAGAAGGGTGTCATGGCCAGTCTCAGATATGCATGCCTGCTTTTTAAATTACCATCAGCGCTTTATTACTCTCTCCTCACTCTGACATCCACAGCACCTGAAAGAGGACTTCCTATACGCACAGCATCGCCACTAAATCTCTGCTAAATAAAAGCAGGAACGTCCGGCGAATACCAAATTGGCCCGCGCGGAGCTGCAGTGGAGGCCGCCAAACTCTGTATGGGTAACAGCTTTTGGCATGTGTACTGATATTATGCACCGATATTATTTGGGGAAAATTGCTTTTGTTAAAATATGTCAGGAGGAACTTCAGGGCATTTTCTATCGATTTTCTTCTTTGATAGTGTATGTTTAGCTCACAAAAAAAAAAAAAAAAAAAAAAAAAGAATCAGAGAATTTGTGGTTATGAAAATGTATATATAATAGATTATAATATAATATAATATAATATAATATAATATAATATAATATAATATAATATAATATAATATAATAATATTTGTAAACGTAAACCACAAAACCTTTGAATTAAACATTTTATGTTGCTTTTAAATTTCAAAAATCATTAGAATAATACATAAAGATCATTTCCAGTGACATTTAGTCACTGAAAATTGTGCAAAAGTCCTAATGTATATCAAAACTAAATTTTGATTAGTTTAAGAGTTCACACGTAACTGAGGATTGATTATAAAATGTGCAGCATGGTGGCGCAGTGGGTAGCACAATCGCCTCACAGCAAAAAGGTCAGTTGGCATTTTTTTGTGTGGAGTTTGCATGTTCTCCTCGTGTTTGCGTGGGTTTCCTCCAGGTGCTCCGGTTTTCCTCACAAGTCCAAAGGTGTGGTATAGGTGAATTGGGTAAGCTAAATTGTATGAGTGTGTATGGATGTTTTCCAGTGATGGGTTGCAGCTGGAAGGGCATCCGCTATGTAAAACATATGCTGGATGAGTTGGCGGTTCATTCCCTTGTGGCGAACCTAGATTAATAAAGGGTCTAAGCCAAAAAAAAAAAATGGATGATTGAATGGTTCTAAAACATGTTTGGCATGCTGTTTGCAGGGCGAGAGTGGAGTTTAAGCTCTGGTAGGTCTCGAGAATTCCCTGCTTATTTATGGCTAATGTCAAATTGGAGATTGCTATGGAGAGATATACTGCTGATTATGAACTCATCTATGGTGCCATTTTGGTTTGGTCAATTCAACTATGTCACATGTCTTTGGATTATGGGAGGAAACCAGAGAACCTGAGGGAAACCCATGCAAGCACGGGGAGAACATGTAAACTCTGTACAGAAACGTTGACTGTTCTGGTAAGGGCTTGAAACAGGGACGGCAACTGTGCTAACCACTGGGTCGCCGTGCCACCCTATGAAAAGGGAGGAGGAGTAGGGGTGGAAGGGGGATACTTCAAGACGAAGATAACTGAGGTAAGAAACTTTGGTTATTTAAAGTGAGTTAGGAATCATCTGATTGCTAAATCAATCGTAAGCTAATGCAGGACCAGCCGTGGACAATCATAAGCACGTGATCCTCTCGAAATTAGTTCATAAATAAACTTCACATCACTAAGAATTACATTTAGACTATTCATTTTCTCAATATAATTTTTTTGAACCTCAGATTACAGATTAGCAAATAATTAAATCTCAGCCAAATATTGTCTAATTCTAGCAAACCATACATCATTGGAACATTTAGTCAATCAGTTGTTTGTTCTAATATAATATAATATAATATAATATAATATAATATAAATATAATATAATATAATATAATATAATATAATATAATATAATATAATATAATATAATATAATATAATATAATATAATATAATAACAGTTTATTAACAGTTTAACAAAGGCAGCCATGCCCTAATGGTTAGAGAGTTGTACTTGGGTTCTAAAGGTCAAATGTTCGAGTCTCTGCACCATCTCTAAAATAACAGTTTACTTCTTAAAATTTGTGCCTGTCTTGAGGCTTAGTTGAAATCTCACATTCAGATGTATCTTCATTTAGTCAACAACTGATGCATATAAGCATTTTTTCTTTTTCTATAATTTGTTTACTTCTATCTGTCACTACTTCTGTTACACCATGAATTCACCATGTTTAAATCTACTCTGCAAAATGTGCATAAAAAATAATATGGCATCTGATTGTGATGCTTGTATATTCCTTCTCAAAAATGAAAAGTATCAAGTGACTCGTCAGCTTAATTGGCATCCATTAGTGCTCATCCGAAGCCTTTGGGACTGTTTTGACAGTGGGTCTCTTTTGGCCCTCAGGATTTCTCCATTGGATCTCCATTCGGCTATAACAGACTAAACACAGGCCACTCTTTCAGAAACAGCTCTGCTCTCCAGTTACAACCACCAGCAATGACCCGCGGGGAGGGTCAAGTGCTCTTCTCAAGGTCATGGCAAGAGGGCAGAGGTGTGACGGGACTGGAGCAGAAGATCAACCTCCAGGGACCTGCTCCATATTGAGCCAAGATGGTCTGCAAACTGAGCACAGCCTATAATGAGTGAGTCTTACATCTGTTGGTGGAAATGTACATGTCTGTATGATGACTTTATCAGCTTTTATATAAAGTGTAGGCAAACAGCCTAACTAAAAGAGTAGATTACTGTAAAAGACAGTAAATGTAAGTGTGGCAAATTTGGGGAATTTGTTATCAAATTATCTTTAGGAGGAGCTTTTCGCTTGTTAATTCTAAGGTCATTCTTCATTGTTTTCAGCTTGAAATCCTCTGTCAGATACTAAAACAAATAGTGAGAAATGCTAATAGGCCTAAACTTTATTGGCATCGATGGTTCCATGAAAATCCTTTAACATCCTCTGAATATTTTCATTCCACAAATAGTTATTTATAGAGAATAATGTTTCTATATTTTATTAATATCAATTAAAAATGGTTCTTAGAAGAACTGTTCACTAAAAAAAGTTCACCATTTTTTTGGCCATCACTGGGAACCACATTTTTGGTTCTTCCTGGAGCCTTTATTTTTAAATTGTGTTCTGTAACAATAGTAAATATCACAATCTTAACTTTTAATATTCATACTGTAATCTAGTATTATAAAGGGTAGATAATAATTCATCTTTATTTATTAAAATATTTGAATGAGAACATTATAAGTCAAGGGAGTTTGAAGTGTGAGTTTTCAAAAGTTTGGCTTAATGTGCAGTTTAACCAAACAGTGGTTATAGTGGTTGTTGTAGCAGAGGCTTAACATGGAAATTTTTCCATAAGAAGGATGGAAAACCAAAAGTTTGAAAATAGTTTTTCTTTTTGGTCATCTGAAGTCTGAATTGATCAAAATTACATAAAAAATTTAAAGTTGTAAAATATTATTTAAATTTAAAATAGCTGGACACTAACCACTAACCATGGATGGATTAATTATCATTTCTAAAGGTTAAGGTTTAGCTTAAGCTAAACCTTAACCTTTAGAAATTACAAATTACTGTATTTACATTTTTCATGCCATGAACACCCCCTTCCCTGTCTCAGCAGGGTGTTTTTACACCTCTAGTTTGAAAAACTCAGAAAAGAGTCCAGTTCTGTTTAGGTGGGAGTGTTGGAGGAAGGAAAGAGGGAAGGGTTTGCATAAAAATGGGAGTTTCAGTTCGAAAAACAACACACAGACGCAGGGTAGAAAGACAGTGACTGTGTTTACATGGACATCAGTAATCAAATTATTTATTTGTCGACTTTAATTGCAGTTCAGCACTTTCACTTTCATTCAGGAACATTTCATCCATGGAAGAGTATAGTTTTAATGGAATGTTTGATACATTCACGCACGTTGTATGGGAGAAAAAAAAACCCCTCTGCATTTCTCGGTAACTTAGATGCACTCTGTATGTAGCATCAGAAAGCCCTGTGTGTATAGACTATCCTGTCACAAAATATGCTGAAAATCCTACACGACAGTAATTGTTTGATTAAGGTGTTTACATTCGGAGAGCAGCATTTACAGTGGATCTTTTAGTCCATAATATTGTAGTGATATTAATGTACTGTAAACTTAAAAACTCAATCGTTTTGACTAAGGTATGGCTTTAAAAACTGAAAGAGTACTGCTGACGATACTGACTTTGCCTCTGAATAAACATAAACAAAGAACACTGATCACACACTAACCAAATCTGTAAGGACAGGGTGATCAACACCAACTGGAGCCGCATCTTTTTTAAAAGAAGTCGAGTGGCAAATCCAGATTTTACCATTTCCATATGCGAAAAGCTCTTGGGTAAAAGATGTTCCTTACATGCATACTATTGTTGCATGTTAGCAGACCACTGTAATGAGCTCTCATAGCGGGGAATTGAAAACAAAACCTTCATTACAGCACATTTATATACACTGATGACCCATGTCTCCAAACAATTCTTCTTCTTGCACTTGTTTTAATTACGGTTGGCAACACAACGTGGCGTCTCTCTGCCATCTGAACACTGTAACAGGTACAAACTCTCTTCGAAGCTATCATGCATGTTAATAAACTTGCACCTCATACACAATAGAGGGTGCTGATTGGTTGGAACCAAGTCTTGAATTAATGCTGAAAGCTCAAAGACATCACAGTGTACCGGCCGGTACAGACATCCAGTCTACACACTGGAATTCACACAAGGATCTAATCGCCGTGACTTAGCTTCAAAATTAATTTTCAAACCGGAAGAACGAATTTGCTCAAATTAACGTAAAAACAACCAATTTTCACTTTTTATTGAAATATATGTGTCCTAATAGTGTTTTTAGGAACGCGGGACACATATATCACTGTCAGCATCTCAAAAAAATGTGTTTTGGTGTTTCGTGATCCTTTAATTTACCTTTACACTTGAGTGCTAGATTAAATTCTAGTGCATATTAAATAAATATATACAATATAAAATGCATTTGATAGAAATAAATTATATACACAATACACAGACAAATACAATAAAATGGCTATATATGAACTGACTTCCTAGCATAATGAATGACTTGGCATTATTTACAAATAGTTTAGTCAGTTGTTCCATTTAAAAACAAATCTTTCCCATAATTTGACTGAGAAAATCTTGCACTTACAAAAGTGTAGAAAATGGCCACTTCACATTATTCCCTACATTTGCTATTTTTTTCCCCAAAATCGCAAAGGAAGACATTAAATCACTAAAAGAGATTGGAGAAGATAGAATAACTGTAGAAGAGTCTCTACCTCTCAACACACACACATACGCACACGTTAATAACAGGATATTAAAGAGGTGATATAATTAAGCTAACAAGTGAGCGAGTCTGGCTAAGCTGTCTCCTAAGGTCCGATATCGATACATTAGCTTAGACAAGCGCAATGCATTTTACATGGGGCCCTGGGAAAATGATTGATCAAGGCATAATAGCGGGACCCACTCCTCTCCTCTTCCGCCATTAGCCGGGTCAAGCTGGCAGGCCAGTTCGTCTGGGCACAGGTCAGAGCCATGCTATAATAGCTCTGCTGCCATTACCAGTGAAAAACTACCATTAATTAGCATTACACAGCTTCACTCTCTCTCACACACACACACACACACACACATACTCTCTCTCTCATTGACTACAGAAAGACCAGAGCTCCGGCCTTCTCTCTCAGTGCCAAATACAGGCACACAGCCATGCTCTCATTTGGACAGATAGAAAGAGATGTAGGGAATTAAGGAGAGAGAGAACGAGAGACCCGGGGTCTGACTGGCTGCCCGCTCGCTACTCCCGTTGGTTTCACTGGCTAATTGAATTGGCTTGTCAACAAAGCCGTTGTCATTCAGTAAGTGAATTTGTTGTATTATTGCGCATCACAGCTGCTGCAAATTGTCTGCTATTTCCTGGAGGCAAAGGCAGCCCCCCGTGTCCTGTCGCAAAAAGCATGAGTTGGTTAAAAAAAAAAAAAAAAAAGCCAAACAAATGAAAGTAAAAACGCTAGATGACATAAACAAACAGAAACAACAGGGGCGCCGCAGACAGAGGGTGTTTGAGGGAGACGGGCAGGTGTAATTGCAGCGCTGTTGTTTCAGCTGGGATTCGGAGCTCACACTGGCACAATGGCTGTGCCCCCTGGCAGCGCTTGTAGGCCTGTCCGTGCCCCTGCTCATTCAAAGAGCTTTATCTTTCTCAATCTGTCCGTCTCGAACATACACGCATACAAATCAGCCGCTCTTTGATGTGGCCACTGGGTGTTTTTTTTGCTGAAAGGTGGACATTTGTTGTTTGTACTGCGCTGGTGGCTATCACAGTTTTTTTATGCTCATCAGAACCAATGCTAATCTTGTTATCCATGATTGTTCATGACTTTGAACATATTTTGCTTTATTCTCACTACAAAGTACTAATTATCAGTATTATGTGTAAAAACTAATATAAAAATAAACTTAAAGAGCCACGAGACCCCCTGTCTCAGCAGGGTGTTTTCACACCTCTAGTTTGAAAAAAAGGCAGGAAAGTGGGTGTTTAGGTAGGAGTGTCGAGTGGCGAAAGAGGAAAAGGTTTGCATGAAAAGAGAAGTTTCCTTATGTGCACATGCTTATTTTCACAGCGGCAACACAAACACAGATGCAGGAGAGATAGACAGTGACTACTGTACATTTATTACATGGACATTAGTAATCGAATTACTTGCCTTAATCTGAAAAAGACAATAACATGATTAAGTTGTTTACATGAGTTGCTTATTAAATGTTCCCTTCATGATCCGTTTTACATGTTATAGGACATAATTCGATTAACATCATTGCATCATTGCCACGCTATCCACATTTCCTCCAGAGTTTCATGTAATTTCGGGTGTTTTATTCTTAAGTTGTGGACTTTAACTGCAGTTTGGCACTTTCACTTTCATTCAGGAACATTTCATGCATGCCCCCCATGGAAAACGAGATATTGGATGCGAAGAACTGCTGGAAGAGTGTAGTTAATGGAATTTTTGATAACGCATGACATTTGGGAGAAAAAAAAACTCTGTAGGTGCAGTGAATAGAGTTAAACAGCCGTGTATGTATATATATAGACTATCTTGTCACAAAAATGAGGTGAAAGTTCAACACGACGGTAATAGATTGATTAAGGTGTTTACATTCGGAGAGCAGCATTTACAGCAGATCTTCCAGTCTATAATATTGTAGTGATATTAACGTACTGTAAACTTAGTAACTAAATAATTTTGACTAAGCTATGTCTTTAACAGCTGAACGAGTAGGCTACTGCTGACGATACTAACTTTGCCATCTGAATAAACATAAACAAAGAACACTGATCACACACTTACCAAATCTGCAGAGACAGGACAATCAACACGAACTGGAGCCGCATCTTTTTTTTTAAAGAAGACGAGTGGCAAATCCGGATTTCATCGTTTCCAGATGGGAAAAGCTCTCGGGTAAAAAAGTTTCTTACAAACATACTGTTGTCGCATGTTAGCAGACCACTGTAATCCACAATGTGGGCCCACACGCAGCGGTGCTTTTATTGTTTTAACCTTCGTTGCAGCACATTTATAAGCGCAACACTGACAGCCCATGCCTCCAATTTTTCTTCCACTTATTTTAATTACGGATGGCAACACAATGTGGCATCTCTCTGCCATCTGAACACTGTAACAGGTAAAAGCAGTCTTCGAAGCTATCATGCATATTAATGAAGTTGCTCCTCACAATAGGGTGCGCTGATTAGTTTGAACCAAGTCTTTCTCATGAATTATTGCTGAAAACTCAAAGACGTTACATTGTACCGGTTGGTACAGACATCCAGTCTCCACAGTGGAATTTACACAAGGATCTCATAGTCGTGATGTAGCTTAAATTTTTTTTTTACAAATCGGAATAACGAATCTGCTCGAAATAACGCAAAAACAACCAATTTTGACTTTTTAGTATGGTTTATTTATAAACTAATTTCGAGAGGATCATGTGCTTATGATCAACACGGCTGGCTCCTCATTAGCTCCGTAATCTGACCCATTATATGATTACGGAAGCATTATAAATAACCAGAGTTTTTCACTCCAGTTATCTTCGTCTTGAAGCTCCCCCCCCTTCCACCCCTACTTCCTCCCCCTTTTTCCGATAGGGTGACACGGTGGCCCAGTGGCTAGCACTGTTGCCTCACAGCAAGAACACCGCTGGTCCAACCTCCTATCGGGCTGGTTGGTGTTTCTGTGCGGAGTTTACATGTTCTCCCCGTGTTCGCGTGGGTTTCCCCGGGTCCCCCAGTTTTCTCCCACCGTCCAAAAACATAAACCATAGCCAATCGACTAAACCAAATTATCACCGAAAACAACCCTAGTTTACACCTCTCACGCGGTGACAAGCAGGGGAGTCCTCGAGACCTACCTGAGCTCGAACTCCCCTCTCGCCCTTCTAACGGGAGGGAGCCCGGGGCTTGAGGATATTACGATCTCAGGGCTCTCTCCCGGGACAGCATGCCAAATACGCTTTATTGATTATCAGCTAAGTGTGAACTCTTGAAGTGAAATATATGTGTACTAATAGTGTTTTTAGCAGGGTGGGACACATGTATGACCGTCAACATCTCAAAAATTGTGTTTTAGTGTTTCATGACTCTTTAAAGGAATAGTTCAACCTTAAATGGAAATTCTGTTACTATTTATTCACCAGTTACTTGATGGAGTTTCTTTCTTCTGTTGAACACAAAATATATCTAGAAGAAAGCTGGAAGCCTGCAACCATTGACTTTCGTTGGTTTTTTTATTCTAGGGATGTTTCAGCTTTCTTTTTTTTGTGTTTAACATAAGAAACCTATAAAGGTGGTGTGTAAATAAAGATGGTGTGTAAATAGTGAGTTTATTTTAGTATTTATTTTCATGTTGTTGCCCGATACTTTATAAATGGATGATATATGATACATATATTGTGCATTCCAACAATCAAACAATATCGCTCAGACTAACAAATCACAAATACAATTTTCTTCACAAATACAATTTACAATTTTCAAATACAATTGAGTTTTTTTGTGTGAACATTAGCTACAAATACAATTAATACATTTAAATAAAATATCTAATTTTAAATAATTTATAATAAATAAAAATTTAAATAATTAATCAAATCTCTAAAGTGCTAGATTAGAATAAGCATCATATTAATTTTAAAACAAAATTATATAATAATTCCATTTGGATCAATAACTTAAAATAAAATAAAAATCCAACATTGAAATGCAACCAATACATCTTTATTTTTAATGAAGGAGGACAAATGACTAAGCACTTTTAACTGGTACCCAGGTGTGACAAAGGATATGAGGATTTTACAGATTGACCTGCAATCACTTATAAACCCATCCAGGTCTGAGTTACATGGACAGCTCTGTCCTGACCTGTCCTGACCCAGTCTCTGTCATCCTGTACACCACCCGCACCATCCAGTTCCCAGCTGACCAAGCATCAATGTGCCTAACCTTTAGGCCAGTTCTATAGGACTTTGTGTGTACGTGTGTATGAATAAGCCTTTAACTGTAAAACTGAGCAGTAAAATTAATTATTTGAAATTTCACCCAAAACTTTAAAATGTGGGTGGCATGGTGGCTCAGTAGTTAGCACACAAGCAAGAAGGTTGCGGGTCAGTTGGCGTTTCTGTGTGGAGTTTGCATGTTCTCCCTGTGTTCACATGGGTTTTCTCCGGGTGCTCCAGTTTCCCCTACAGTCCAAAGACATATAGGTGAATTGAATAAGCTAAATTGGCTGTAGTGTATGTGTATGAATGCGAGAGGTTGCTGGGTGTTTCCCAGTGCTGGGTTACAGATGAAAGGGCATCTGCTGCGTAAAACATATGCTGGATAAGTTGGCGGTTCATTCCGCTTTGGCAACCTTTGGTAAATAAAGGGACTAACTTGAAGAAAAATGAATGAATGAATTTTAAAATGTTTATTATATACTCCAAAAGTGATGTTTTATAACCAAATTTCGGGAGGAGCACGCGCAGAAGTTTCAGTATCAAATACGTCATTGACAATTATTCTATTATCCAATCAGTTCTTGACCAAACCCCTATATATACCAAAGCTGTCTTACCTGCAGCATCTTACGACTTTAGCATCCCTCCACCTCCCCGTCACCTCACCTCTTAAGCATTACAATCCCGGGGGGAGCGTTCTGGGGCCGGGCTAGATACTTCGCTTGAATCCCAATTCCTCTCTGTTTCCTGATAAGGGGAATAACTCGAGTTTGGGTGTCTTCCCTGAGCTCAGAGCCCTCTCCCCGGACAGCACGCCAAATACGCTTTATTCTGAAACTATTGCAAGTGTGAACTCGTGAAATGCTGGGTTGTTTTTGACCAGTGTTGCTTCAAATGTGGGCAATTGGGTTCATTTTATTCAATTACATTTAAAACACACTTTTTTACCCCAATAGTTGGGTTTGTTTATATTTGACCCACCACTGGGTTAAAACAAACCAGCAACAAGAGAAACAAGTTGCATGAACTCAAAATTGCTTTGTATTAAAGTCCATGTGATATTAAAACTTACATTGTTGCTAGTGCACATTGTTATTCTTTAGGTGAAAAATTAATCTATGGAAATAAATGCTTATTATGGTAATCTTCAATTAAAATCTGACCATATGCCTCCACATTTGGATTGATGGCTTCAGCCACAATATTCTCAATATTCAATAATGCCCTTCTTACTGTTGGTTAGCTATGAGAGAATGATGTGCAAAAAGTAAGCCCTGCACCCTATACTCAAAATTCTATTGAGATGGAGGTACATCAACATACTGAAATAAAATTCTCAGCAACTTACATTTCACACAGACATTAAGGTGAAACAAAACTGACAGAAGATTTCTAGTTCCCAGCGTGAAGTAAGGTTCTCAATTGTTTAGAGGAAATAAGTTTGCACAAATGCTTTGAGTAATCTGAACTTAACATGATTTACAGTGCGTATAACATCTGACTGCACAGGCTGAGGATTTATTGGATGTTGGCTTGTGCCACCTGAAGAAACAAGTTTATGTGCGTGACTGTGCAGTCCACTCTGCCACCGGTGACTTTTGGATGATCAGCTTCAGCAGGAGGCTTTTAGAAGGCCCGCAAGGCCATGGCCTGATTACCGGTCACTCACACATTAAGCTGCTGAGGACGATCACATGACACTGCGCTCTCTTTCACCCTCCCTTCTCCATCTCTCTTTCCTCCACCCACATTTTTAACCAGAGTACCCTTGCTCTGGCCTGACAAGGTTACGCCACTATGCAGTGAGTATCTATTGATTTCCATCATCAAAGATCCCTGCAGCCAGAGACGGCTTTGCTGCTTCAGATAACACTCTGTCTTTCTTCTTTAACTCTCTCTCTCTCTCTCTCTCTCTCTCTCTCTCTCTCTCTCTCTCTCTTACACAGAGAGAGAGAGAGAGAGAGAGAGAGAGAGAGAGAGAGAGAGAGAGAGAGAGAGAGAGAGAGAAAGAAAAAGAGCCACAGTTGCCTCAGATTTCTGTCTCTAACTTCTCTCAGTTTACATGATGTGTCTTGTCCAGTGTTGAGTGTTATTAGCCTGTCCTTAGGGACTGGTCACCCTGGGGTCACATTAACAGTCATTTCTCTCAAGTGCAGGTTTGTTAATCACTGTAAATGAATTATGAATTGAAAGGCCAGTCTGTTAGCTTAAATATTAAAAGAGATGGGGAAAAAGCTGTTGGCTTAAACATTTTTATGGCGTGCATTTATGTTAACAGTTAGTGCTTCTGCTGTGTTCTTTTAATATAGATAGAATGCTGTACTAAAATATGTTTCTTGTAGTATAAAATACTTAATAAATGGCTGCAGGTATGCTACTGATGTTATTTCTTTGACTATTTTTAAATATTTCAAGTACAGATAATAATATGACTAATAATGCTCTATTTTGAACACCATGCCAGTAGTTGGTAATGCCAATAAAAAGGTTCCTGCTTACATGCAGTACTGTAATCCACCATTGTTGTTTTGACATGCATGACATTAACATTTTCACAAATTTGGATTTTAGTAGTTTATATGGTAACTTAAGGCCGGGACACACCAAGACAACAGTTGATCGTTGAGCTTTGTCCGTCTGTCACCAGCATATGTCCAGCTAGTTGGTCTGGTGTGTTCCACACATCGCCTCTTGTAGGTCTGATTCAGCATGCCGAATTGGCATCAACCATCAGCTGAAGAGAGCATTCTGACTGGTTATTCAGCAACGAATCAGAACCCGAGTGTGACATGGTCACAGCCATATCAGCTTGCAGCCCAAGACCGGCTACTCATTGAAGCTAAGCAGAGCTGATCCTGTTTGGGGAGCCCACATGGGAAAACTTGGTTGTTGCTGGAAGTGATGAATTCCCCAGTATAGTAAAGAGGAGGCTATACTGTCAGCATATGTGTCCATGTTTTCATTCAAAAACATGAATTACCTTTGTGCGCAAAACTGGATTATGGCATAAAAGATGTACAAACAAAGCAGCGTTCCAACGAGTCAAAACTAACAAAATCGTCACTTCCTGATTAACCGGCGCCAAATATCAACAGTAAAAACGAAATTTGTTGCGGTAGGAGATCTTTTCTTCATTTAATAAATGACTTGCGCCTCAGAAGGCAATCCTGACATGCAGTGAACGCGCGGTGGCGTTTGAAGGCATGAGACATGAAGCACAGATACTCCTGATTCTGAAGGTCATTAATAATATACAAACACCAATACTGAAATGGTTATAATACATTTTCAACATTTCAGTTGTTTTACAATGTAGTCAGTCTGCTGGTTTGTCCATTGGCATTTATTTTTATCATCACAATCTCTCATAACAAAATCACATGACCTTTTTTTAATGTGCATACTGAAATTTGTTCAGTAAAAGTGTTTCCATCGCAGTTTATGTGCATCTTTTTTTCATCAAATAAAAAGTTTATCCTACTCAGTTATGCATTTTTTTATGTGCTTTTTCAAAATTTTTGTGCATCTTGGCGTTTCCATCAACCGTTTTTTAAGTGCGCATATCTGAAATGTGCATAAAAATAGGTTTATGGAAACGTAGCTAGTGATCTAGTAGCTAGTAGCTGTGGTCATTAAAAAATTCAATAGATCTTCTTGTAAAGAGCAGTAAACCCGGTGTCCTGGCCAAATTTTTCCATCAGCCCTTACCGATCACGAATGATCATCTCCATCCATCGAATTGTCTGTTTCACTGTCTCTCTACTCCCTCTATAACTGGTGTTTGCTGAGCACACTGGCACTGTTGTCCTGTGGCTGCAACGCATCATCCAAGTGGATGATGCACACAGGGGTGGTGGTGGGGAGAGACCACCCCTAAAAGCACTTTGGGTGTATGGCCAAACACAATAATGCACTATAAAATGCAGATTACTTACTACTACTTACCTACTAGTGAAGTGACATAGCAAATAAACAATTCATGCCAAGAAGGAACACACATACAGGTTGGCTGTAATGTCACTACCTTTCTCAAATATTTGCAAATGATCTGGATTATTAGATTGTAAGGCATATTTGCAGGAGTGAATCCTTCCATTGTGAGTGACAATTACTGTTATAATAGTACTGAAAGCTGCTTTCTACAAAAATCAAATAATTAGTGTTAACATTTGTGAAGGATAGATTCTATTAACACTGAATGCACCATTTTAAATATTTATTCCTTAAAAAACTACAATATTTGATGATTAAGCTTTTGATGAATTTGAACTTTAAGTGGAATCTGAACTGAAAATCATCCAAATTTTCCAAATTCCCTTTCCATTCCCATAAAGAAAAAAAGACAGAAAGGGAAACACTTGATTGAAGAATGAAGAAAAGGTGCATTGGGGCGTGGAGATGCAAAGTAAAAAGGTACACCCAAAAGTGGCACCATCCTTGTTTAGAGCTCACAAAGGGGGAGAGTGTGTCCAAATTTAGGTTTAGAAATTATTCATAAGATTTTAAGTCATGGCATCATTCGCTTTTAGGGGAAAATGAGATTTTATTATGCGGTTGCTTATGAGCGACTCCCACCCCAGACAGAGGAATGAATGGCTTAATGCCAAGGCCAATTGAGAGACACTGTTGAGGGCCAGGGGGTAGATTTTCATAAATTATTCATCATTATACAAAATAATCCTTAGCAGGATTGGGAAAGCAGGCTGAAGTGACGGTTGGGACTGGAAGCTGTTTTTTGGTTGGGGTGTGGGGGGGTATTTGAGGATTAGACATAAATATGTCTTTCATAAGATCCAGGTCCAAACAGTCTCCACTGAATATGGAATTTTCAATAGAGATGTAATGTAACGGTCATCATGGCCCTGTGTCTAGTGGACATACAAGCCATACTCTAGATGAGGAGCATGAAGATGACCCGGTTGGGATGAGTGCTGTCTCTAAGAGATGCCCCCCCTCCGACTAGAGCCCCAAATTCAGACACAGTGCCTGAGAGACCAGACACTTCATCAAGACCTGGGGTGAGACCCAGACACACCCCGACACATACAATCGCATGGACACACACACATACACACGCACACACCAGGACACACCCTTACATGCAATCATGCACACACAGACATGTGTCATGCATAAACTACATAGATGAACCCTGTAAACAGTACATGTATGTTTACATACGAGGAGTGAAAGAAAGAACAACTAAGGAGAGGTCATCTAATTTAAGATTATTCCAGGGTGCCATTTACAGGATTTTACAACTAATTTTGGAAAACTTTTTTAATGTGTTTTGACCATTTATTAAAAATACAATCTTTTAAAAAAAGGGATAACAATTTAATTCAAGGTATCCTTGTTACACGTTATTGTAACTACAATTAATTTTGCACATAATTACATGCAAATAACCCTAAACCTTACCCACATTCTAACCCCAACCATATATTATGCACAAGTAATTAGTTCACCTTTATTTGTATAGCGCTTATATGACACAATGTAGATTGTGTCAAAGCAGCTTCACATAAAAGATCATAGTAAATTGGAACAGTGTAGTTCAGTTTGTAGTGTTTAAGTTCAGTTCAGTTTAGCTCAGTTCAGTGTGGTTTAAAAATCACTACTGAGAGTCCAAACACTGAAGAGCAAATCCAACGATGCGCAGCTCTACAGATCCCGAACCATGCAAGCTAGTGGCGACAGCGGAAAGGGAAAAAAAACTTCACTAATTGGCAAAAGTGAAGAAAAAAAACCTTAAGAGAAACCAGACTCAGTTGGGCACGACCATTTTAATTTCTCCGCTGGCCAAATAATATTAGTAATAATTAATAATAATAATAATATTATTAATAGTTAATATTACTTAAATGAATTGATGAATGAATAGACACCTTAAAATAAAGCACATAATGCTTGTGCATATTTCGTGCGCATTCTACATATGTGTGCCATCTACTGGTCTGGCGTGCATAATAAGTGGTATTTAAGCTTCATAAAATGTTGATTATCAACCTCAGGAGAACAAACTGAATGTTATATGAGCTGATTTGTTTTGTATTGATTTTTCAAAATGGCTTTGCACATTTTTGCAGCCCTATTCAAAATAATAATTAAAAAAACAGTCTTGTGTGAATGTGAAACCTGACAATGCTTCTATACATATTTTAATAATTTCCCAACAATTAGTAGGACTGAATAATAGACTTGACAAATGTGGTCAACTCTACAATTTGTGTACAAATGAGATTATTGATTTGTCTTGCTGTCATATTGTGGAAAGAGGATGCTATTTCTTGTCTGTCTTACGATGTTAAAGATTTAAATAGGTCAGTAGCATGTAACATTTTGTTCATTAAAATGTATTATACACTCTCAGTATTTAATTTTCTTTAACCCCACTCCCCCCCCCTCACCCCCCCAACTTTTGACTATCAAGTGTATATCAATTCAAATATACACATTGTTTTGTATATGTAACGGTAAGCATCTAAATAATTAGTTGGTGTACCTAGTGCTTTTTAAAATAGCAAAGAGGCACCAAATTAGTGGAATGTCTCTACAGGTCTTCAATGTTTTAGTGTGGAATCCAGGAGGATGTGAAAACCCCTCTTCTGGATCTCAAGGACACAAACAAAAAGTTACTCTTATTAACACTGCAATCTAATTCAATTTGAAGCCATCTGCTACTGCCAGCATGCAAAGGCACACAGAGAAGCATCACCCGTTCCCTGATGAATCCTCAAGTGGGAAAGTGGGAATGTCCTTCAGTTGTTGCTCAGAAGCTAATGGACTGTACACGTTATCATGGCTGTTAAAAAAAGAAAACGCATGAAAACAAGTTCAAACAAGCATTTGTTTCTTAGTTGTTTCTTAGGTTCACACTGAAAAGATGAATTTCGGTGGTGGTCCAGATTACCTGGTCAACCAGCATCCAACACACACACACACATAGACAAAACCTGTTTTCTTCGTTACTGTCTGAGTCTAAACCAAACTCTCTGTAGACTGCACTTTTTCCTTTTTTATTATTTTATTAAATAAAATAACTTATTTTCCGGGATACAAAAACTCACACAAAAAAATGTAAAATAAAACTCACAAATATTTATATAGAACTAGTAAGCAACACTTAATTAAACATTGGTTTTAATAAATTATAACGTTGTATTTAATCAGTTCTTCAGTCAGAGAACAGTGTATTTAACCTTCAGAAAACATTGATTATCAACCCACGGGTTCAATTATTTAAAATTTATTCAGTTTTTGTATTTTAACAAACATGCTTTTGAATTTCAGATACGTCTAGATAAAATTTAAGTTTGTATGTCGTGAAAATTCTAAACGTTTATGCTGCAATATACAGTTGAATTTAGAATTATTAGCTCCCCTGTTTATTTTTTTCCCTAATTTCTGTATAACGGAGAGAAGATTAATTCAACACATAATACATAAAACATAATAGTTTTAATAACTCATTTCTAATAACTGATTTATTTTATCTTTGCCATGATGACAGTAAATAATATTTGACTAGATATTTTTCTAGACACTTCTATACAGCTTAAAGTGACATTTAAAGGCTTAACTAGGTTAGGGTATAGGTTAACTAGGCAGGTTAGGGTAATTAGGCAAGTTATTGTATAAGAATGTTTTGTTCTGTATACTATCGAAAAAAAAAAGGGGCTAATAATTGTGTCCCTAAAATGTTTTTTTTTTAATTAAAAGCTGCTTTTATTCTTGCCTGAAATAAAACAAATAAGACTTTCTTCAGAAGTAAAAAATATTATCAGACATACTGTGAAAATATTAGATTTTTTTAAATTCATAGTTGTCTGAGGCTAAGTAAAACCCTCTGTATATATTTTTATTTTCTTTTTTTCTCAAAAAAGATAATAAAAATGGACTATTTAAATTTACAGACATGTCTAGTTAAACTTGAAATGAATGTATTATGTGAAAACAGTTGTGCTTCCAAATTTTTGTTTATATACACTGTATATATATAATCTTAATTGTTAAATATTTATGCAAATTTAAAAAAAAAACTGCTTTCTTATTGGAGTTAGTTTCAAATAAAATTTATTACTCCAGTCATTGCTTTTATTACTATTACCATTAATAGTAATAATAATAATAATAATAATAATAATAATAATAACAATAATAATAATAATAATAATAATAATAATAATAATAATTATTATTATTATTATTATTATTATTATTAATATTAGAGTGATTTTTTTTGTCAAATAAGTTTTATTGAGGACACAGCTTCAGAAAGAAAAGGATTCTCTGTTTACATATTTTGTCCACATTTAACATAGGCAAAGCAAATAAAAAAAGGAAAAACTATATGAAAATCATAATAACAAATAAAAAAAACACCCACATAACAAGCCAACCTGTTACAAAGACCTGTTTGAACAACAGTGACGACAAGCATATTAAAACATTACAGAAATGATGCATTATTCCACAAGGTTTTTTCAAGGTAACAGAATAAAGTATTCCAAAATTTGTTAAATTGTTCAAGTTTTCTTTTCAAACAGTATATTATTCGATCCAAATGTAACATAGAGATATTTTCTCCAATTTTTTACATGTAGGGGATTCCTTTTTTTCCATTTTTTTTTTCTCTGAAGACTGAAGTAATGAAGTAATTTAATAAATGATCAAATTAAATTATAAACTATTTTTGAACAGTTATTTTATAGTCCGATAAAATTTCACAATGTTACAATTTTTACTGTATTTTTGGTTAAATAAAATGCAGCCTTGTTGAGCAGGATAAGCGTATTTTTAAGACATTTAAAAATCATAATGACCCCAAACTTTTGACCAATAGTGTATGAACAAAATACAAATTAAATATTTGATTTTTTCATAGTTGTCTGAGGATAAGCAAAACCCTCTGTACACTTTTTTCTTTTCTTTTGTTTTCTTTTGTTTTCTTTTCTTTTCTTTTCTTTTCTTTTTCTTTTCTTTTCTTTTCTTTTCCTCAAAAAGATGGCAGATCATATAAAATTTACTGTCCTGTTACCAAAGCCATACTTTTTTATGGCATATGAAATCATGCCATGTGTTGTAATGGTCATCAGAAAAAGAGCCTTATCAAAACCAGGTGCTGAAAATCATCTCGTTTCAAAGTGAGTGTGAACCCCGCTGCTCAGACATCCGCTTGTGTTCATCTTCATGCAAGACCTTACACATCTGGTGGCCTGAAATACCCCCTCCCTCCCACTCCCACCCAGAAAACCAAAACCAAAAAAAAAAAAAACCCCAACAAGAACAATGTTCACTGATGGAGAATTTAGCATTGGAGCCAGTAAGCGGCTTTTAGTCCTGAATCAGAGTGATAATTCTCCCCTGTCACCCATCGCACAGGGTTGTAATTACTGTCCCTCTTGTGTGAAAGGCCTGGACTGATCAGTCTCCCCCCGTCGGCTCACCTCGTCTCTGAAACTGTGAACAAATGGCCTGAGAGAATCCAGAGCTCCTGTGGCCTGCTAAAGGGCCCTTGATTTATGAAATTACTGCAAACATGATTGAGGTAGTGCTGATGATTATTGTAATAATAGAGCCACTTGATGAAAAAGAGTCAGCGCTAAACTAGGCATACCTAATGAGGACTCGCAGATTGGGGGATGCTTGTGCGAAAAGTGTTTTACATGAGAATGAGTGTGTCAGTTCCCTCTCTCTTTCTCTCGCTCGCTGTAAGAAATCGGGAAGTAGTTTGGCTGGGGCGAAGCGAATACAATGCGGGAACTAGCGGCGTAACTGTGCAGCCCCCTCCCCCAACTTAGTTTACCGCCAAATTCAACTCCCATCATCACATTTTCAGCAGATTAGCATGTTCAGCAAGCATTTGAACCCTGAACTCCTCAAAGAGCTATGATACTATTTAAGGATTATATTGCTAGAAAGTTTCTTTTCATTGAGGATTAATAATAATAATAATAATAATAACAATAATAATAATAATAATAATAATAATAATAATAATAATACTCAGTTTAAATACTTGGGTTAAAAATACCCCAATATATAACCTAACTATAGGTTATTATAGCACTTTCCAAATTATGGGTTATTTTAACCCAATGCATTGGGTTATTTTGATTAAATATTTTTTTTTTTTCATTCTGGTATTGTTATTATTAGGCTACTAGTACTAGTATTAATTTTATAATTATGTCTGTGTTAATAAATAACATGCAGTTTTCAAAAAAATATTGAAAATGCTTTATTTCCATTACATTTTAGGTTCCAGACACAACATTTTAATCCATTGAATATAGATCAGCTATGAACTGCTTGTTTGTATCATCAATAATTCAAAGTGCTGGTGAAACGGATAGAAAAAGCATGTCATGGAGAGGTAATTTGATAAAAAATAACAACAATATAATTGCATGAGAGCTTAAATAAACTTTATAATGCAAAAACAACATTCTGTATGCATAATAATACAGCTGTTCTGTGTCAGTTAAATCAGTTGAAATTAAATTTTTTTAACCCAACTTGTTGAGTTATTAAATAAATAAACCAATAAACGTTAAAAATAACCCAACACAGCACCAAATATTTAACCCAACTGCTTGAGTTATTAATAAATAACCCAATAAAGGTTAAAAATAACCCAACAAATATTTTTAACTCAACCGTTGGGTTAAATAAATAACTCTGTTTTTTTTACAATAATTATATTAACACTGTTTAAAATTGTCAAAAATGTTTGTTTCAGAAAACATTTTAAATGCTCACAAATTTATTTATTAACAAATACAGTAAAACACAGGCATATTGTACAATTTTAAAATGTAATTTTATATTTTTAATTTAATTACATTTTTAATAATGTAATTTATTTTTTTATTTTATTTTATTTTATTTTATTTTATTTTATTTTATTTTATTATTATTTTATTATTTTATTTTATTTTATTTTATTTTATTTTATTTTATTTTATTTTATTTTATTTTATTGTTTTGTTTTATTTTATTTTTAATGTCACTGTTAATTAATTTGTCCTTGCTATATGTGTGCTTTACAAGTACTAAAGAGTAACCAATGGGCTAGTAATAAGCGTATATCCCATTTGAAAGTGAAAAAAAGTCATAATATAGAAATAGAAATCGGAAATAGAAATAGAAAATGCCAACTATAACTTTGTTCAGTGAAATCTAGACTAAAATTGTAATGCTAAACAAACAGAATTCAAGAAAGAACAATTCTCTCACGAGGGCTCATACAAGACTCCCCAAAAACCTGCTGAAGCTCATCCCCAAGGCTTGGTTGCACCCCATCCCGCATCCTCCAGCACCCCCTCCTGCCAGGACTCGCTGGACCAAGCAGAGCGGCTGCGTGTTAAGAGCTATTGAATAATAGTGACCTTTAATAAAGAAGGGGATCCCCAGACTTCTTTCCCAGACACGCACTGACCTTTCAAACCAGACGAGGGCCCGGGAAGGAGGGGTGAGGGGCAGGGTTCAGAGGGGGGGAGTGGGGGTCCTCTAGGGTTTCAGACTGTGGACTTTGAACTGGCTAGTCCCCGCTGTCCTGTTGTGTGTTTCACTCTGCCAGGGATCTCTCTCATCCCCTCCTCTTCCCCCCTCTGGTTTTTATTGTGTTCGGGGAGTGTTCTGCATGCTGAGGCCTGAGCTGCCGGGCCTGAACCCTTGCTAATCAATTTCTCTGTGAAGACGAGTTCAGAGGCAGGACGAAGAATGCAGCCGCGCTCTCTGACATCACTGGCTTTGACACTTGTGTCATTTCAGACAACGCTAAAGGATTACACCAAACAAGAGTGAAGACGCACAAGGGAGATGGTGGTGAATCCGAACCCTGCTTTGTTTCACAAGTGCCCCGGCCCGTGAAAAAATAAACAAGAGAAAAAAAAAGTCCGTCGGCTGCGACACCTGACACTGAATGCTAAACTGTCACTCCGCCCCAGCTATTCATTTAGAAAATGCTGAAGTGGGTTGCCATGTCCTTTTGTTATCTTCTTCTCTCAGACAAAACAGCCCTGCGCACTGTACACTGGCCCTTAATGAATACCTATTGTCCAAACACTTCAGCTAGCTCAAACAGCCCTTTAAGATGCCCATGAAAAAGTGGGTTGGAGATAAAGCCTCGGGTCTGCGTGACATTCGCTTCTGGAAAAAGAGGTAAGCTCCTTCAGACGACGCAGACACTGAAGGTCATGTGAAGGTTTTCTCTCCCCACATATCAGCCACTGGGAACAATGGCATGTATACGAGCTCTAGGAACCATCTTGTTTGCTCTGACCTATAAGCAATACTTTATTTACCGCTAACGTTGTCATTTGGTTGAGTATATCATTTTGGGTTTCTATCTATAGCACATTGTTATTCCTGTCGAACAACATGATGGTTCCATTTAAGAGGATGAAACCATTAAGACTGAGTGGTTCCCATGGGAAAGAAAACTAATGACATCTCTTTAATGTCTCGATTGTTTCTCCCATACAATAATTTAAAAGAACTGGAGAGCAAATGAAGGAATTTCTCTCAAAAAACAGACATTAGTAATCTCAGATGTCTCATATATTGAATCTAAAATATCTAAAATTTCAACACAAATATGTGAGCCTTTGACATCCACATTTATTTTTTATAGCGATATACTGTGTCAACAATTGTGATTAGTTTGATTCCTCCTGAGGAATTTACAAGCAAAGTCTGAGATACAAATTCGATATTTTAGTGAAATAGTACCCTATCTAAAAGAGTTTTAAAAGAACAATGCTTGAAAAATGTGGGTTATAATAAAATAAGGTCACTCTAGTGGTCTTTGCCGGAATGTTCAAGTATATTTGACATGGGTGATAATCTGTATGATGAATACATGGCAGCTGGAATTTCTTTGTACTTGATTCATGCCATTGCAGCTGTGCTCTATAGTCTGCTCCTCATATGGTGCGAAGGTCTTTGACAGTTTATTTCATATTGTATGCATGAGATTCCTCCGACTGACCTTAGTCAACTAATAAAATGTGTATATTAGTGTTCATATGTGTGTGCGTGTTACTTAAATGTATATTCTGGGAGAGTTAGTTTATATAGTATAGTAGGTTTTTAAGGTATCACCAAAAACCTCCCTGCAGTATTCAAGAAGGGTATTTTATGGTATAAATATAAAAATCAGAGAGTTCTTTTCAGATTTTTATTCAGTTGTGATACATGTGCCATCAAAATTAACAAAGTTTTTCCACAAATTTCAATTATCAAATATCCCTGCACAATTAAACTGAAATATTATAGCAGCCACAAATACAATAAAACATACACTACTATACACTCACCGGCTACTTTATTAGGTTTCACCTGTCCAACTGCATGTTAACGCAAATTTCTAATCAGCCAATCACATGGCAGCAACTCAATGCATTTAGGCATGTAGACATGGTCAAGACGATCTGATGCAGTTCAAACTAAGTGACTTCGAACGTGGCATAGTATTTCAGAATCTGCGGATCTACGTGGATTTTTCCAGCACGACCATCTCTAGGATTTACAGAGAAGGGTCTGAAAAAGAGAAAATATCCAGTGAGCGGCAGTTCTGTGGGCACAAATGCCTTGTTGATGCCACAGGTCCGAGGAGAATGGCCAGACTTGTTCAAGGTGATGAAAAAGGCAACAGTAACTCAAATACCCACTCGTTATGACCGAGGTATGCAGTAGAGCATCTCTGAATGCACAACACATCAAACCTTGAGGCAGATGTGCTACAGCAGCAGAAGACCACACCAAGTGCCACTCCTGTCAGTTAAGAAAAAGGAAACTGAGGCTACAATTCACATAGGCTCACCAAAATTGGACAATAGAAGATTGGAAAAATGTTGCCTGTTCTGATGAATCTCGATTTCTGCTGCGACATTCTGTTGGTAGGGTCAGAATTTGGCATCAACAACATGAAAGCATGCATCCATCCTGCCTTATATAAATGGTTCAGGCTGGTGGTGGTGGTGTAATGGTGTGGGGCATATTTTCTTTGCAGACTTTGGGCCCATTAGTACCAATTGAGCATTGTATCAATGCCACAGCCTGAGTATTGTTGCTGACCATGAGCCCCCCTTTATGACCACGGTGTACCCAGCTTCTGATGGCTACTTCCAGCAGAATAATATGCCATGTCATAAAGTGCGAATCATCTCAGACTGGTTTCTTGAACATGACAAGAGTTCACTGTACTGAAAGGGCCTCCACAGTCACCAGATGTAATCACCCCAAGGGTCGCAATCCAATAGAAAAAAAATCTAAAGGTATGAACAAAAACTATAAACAACAATTTTTATCTTCAGTAAGTTATGGATAAAATATGGTAATTCTAATGGTTTAATAAAATTAATTTGATTTTTGGAAATGACCAAGCGACCCCCTCCCCTCCCCCCACACTTTGGAAACCACTGGCCTATTGCACACACAGGTATGCGCAGCAGCACACGAACATCTTTAAATATTCAAAATTACACGCAGAGCCTTTTCCTGTCTTTAAAATGGGAAAAGTGGAATTGGGCTCACCCTAAGTGTACCTGCATCATGCACTTTAGACCATGTGCTTACATTGTTAAAACAGAGCCCAATTAACTCTAAAATTGTATTTTTGGTTCCCCCTAAAATAACTATGAACATTACTGTAATACTCTATGTTCCTGCTCTTTATCATCACCATTATCATCTCTAAATATGTTTTCTCTCTCTCTCTCTCCGAGAAGTGACCTGCCATCAGTGGACCGCTGTCAGCTCAAGGACACCTCTCCACCCCTCATGCAGTTTTATTTCAAAAAAATCAAAGCATATTGACTAAGAAAAATAATAACAGTAACATTTTCTCCCCCTCCCAGGGCCTGTCTGGTAATAGGGGTAAATCTGGCCCACTATCCTCACCTCGTCTAATTGCTTGCAGCAT
Source organism: Danio aesculapii (assembly GCF_903798145.1). Taxonomy (NCBI): domain Eukaryota; kingdom Metazoa; phylum Chordata; class Actinopteri; order Cypriniformes; family Danionidae; genus Danio; species Danio aesculapii. The sequence continues at coordinate 27,108,431 of NC_079447.1, read as the reverse complement.
GACAATTGAAATGGAGAGAGGAGAAAATCTCAGGCTGTATTGATCACATATTGGCCTCTATTTCATCAAGCATCCCCTCGCTCTCCTCCTCGCATCTCCCAATTTACACCCTTGATTCGAGTAGCTGTGTATGAGTGTGCTTGTGTGTGAGAATGTATGAGTGTGTGTGTGGGTGAGTTTGATCCCTGATCAATATCTGTCCCCTTGTGAGACCCTGTCTAGCCAGTTTCCTCCTGCTCTTTGGGAGTCTAATGAGTGGCCTTGTCGTTGTTGGACGGGGTCTTCGGCAAATGGCCAGGCCTTGAGCGTCACTTTAGAGAGGGGGAGAGACCTGTGACCTCAGACCCTTTACCAAGGTCAAAACCAACATGGCAGACATAGCATGTTTTGGAATGTATTAGTATGATACCAAATGTAGGATGCTATTTGAATTTAAAACATACTATGCCATCAATTTTTTTTATTTGGTTTGAAAGATTCTTTTTTTTCCTTGAATTTTTTTAATAATTCAAAAGTTGCTATAAAAAAAGTGACAATTTACAAATTTTCCAAAATATTTCTAGAGCTATGTACACGAGAGGTCACTTAAAATGCTGCAGCATCATGCGAAAGCTATTTTCCTTAAAGAATCATGAAAAGTATAATATTTTCCACAAAAATATTGAGCCAGACAACATTTCTAATATTGATAATAATAGAGGAATTTCTGAACCACCAAATTATCATATTAAATTTATTGCATTATAAGCAATAAGCTAATTTTTTTGTGTATTAGTATTACAGATCATTCATTCATTCATTCCTTTTCATCCGCTTTGCTCCTGCCGGTAGAACATGCCTAGAACAGCTCACTTAGTAGGCGTCCAGGAGGCATCAGAAACAGAATCTTGAGCCACCTCAGCTGATTCCTCTTGATGTGGAGGAGCATCAGCTCCATTTTGAGCTCCCCTTGGGTGACAGAGCTCCTCACCCAATCTATAATGGTGCACCCTGCCACCCTACGAAGGAAACTCATTTCGGCTGATCTTCGGCTGTATCTTGTCCTTTTGGTCATGACCCAAAGCTCATGACCATAGGTGAGAGTAGGAACTTAGATTGACCAGTAAATTGAGAGCTTTGCCTTTCGGCTCAGCTCCTTCTTTACCACAACGGACCGGTACATCGACTGCATTACTGCTGCCGCTGCACAGATCCGCCTGTCAATCTCAAATCATTCCCTCACTCGTGAACAAAAGCCCAAGATACTTGAACTCCTCCACCTGGGGTAAGGACTCTCCTCCAACCTGGAGATGGCAAACTATCTTTTTCTGATGGAACACCGTGGCCTCGGACTTGGAGGTGCTGATTCTCATCCCTGACACATCACACTCCGCAGCAAACAGCTCAGTGCATGCCAACAGAACAACATATATATGTATATCATCGGCACAGAAACTGGCTCTTGGGACATAACAGATATTTGACACAACAGATTATTGTTACTAATATTGTAAAGATTTATTTATTTTAAAACTATTTTACCATATTTTTCTTAAAATAACTTATTATAAAAAACTTTAGGCAGTACTGTAAGTATATTTACAGTCAAGGCTGAAATCATTCATACCCCTGGTAAACTCTGACTTAAAGTTTTTGTTCAACTTCAACAGCCAATTAGAATGATTTACAATTACAATTAAAGCATTATTTAGTTATTCTGGGATGGCGCAATATTTGATCATTTTCATGAATCTTGTTTACATCTGTCAAGTGTTTGCATTCAGGAGATATATTTATTGTACATCTTATCTAATATATATACTTTATTAGTTTGGGTTGCTGTGATCACTAGATGGCTGCTGTTGCTTTATTGTCTTCATGGCTGTGAGATTGCCAGCATGTGACATCAGTTGAGAAGCTAATGAGGGATACTTTAAAGCCAGCTTTCCTTTCTTTTCTTTCCTCTTTTTTTGGCCACTGACTCATTAAAGCTGGCCTATTCTTTAACCGTTGTCTTGATGCTGCTTTTTTTTAAACATCCTCTGTGCCCTGGTTTGACTTTATGGTGTATCTCCTAAGCTGTTGGATTATCTTTATCCTGCACTTTCTCTCTCATTCGCTTTCTCTTTCATTTTGCCGGTGAGATCCAGGAATACATTTCTAATCAGATGTCAGGAAAAAAAAGAAGGAGAGTGAAAGATAGAAAGGAAAAGAATGACTAATTGAAGCGAGGGATTTCTCCTGATCTGTGCTCGGTCGGCTGTACTTACAGCTCAGTCAACTTGCCCTTCATTTCCATGCCTTTATCTGAGAGCCGAAAGAAGAACGCTTGCCTTCTCTGGAACATTCTGCTCTTTCGCTGTTCACACTGATCCTACAGCTGTGAATGTCACCCGTAGACACAGCTCTGTCCGCTTGAGTTGCTTTAAAGGCGACTTGGAAACACCGTTTTCATTGCTCTTTTGAAATAAGAGTTTCTATATAGACTTAGTTTAACGTTCACAAATGCTACGCTCTCTTCCATGTCCAGCACATGTTTGTAAAGTAAGCTGCAAAGATGGTCCATTCAGAAGTGTGCATTGTATTAGCACACTCATGAGCATATTAAATATCCACTCATGTTTACACATAAATACCTATTCAATATATTGTAGTATCAAGCTCACACTAAAGCAGTGTTAGGCTGATTTATCCCAAATCAATTCATTCATTCATTTTCCTTCAGCTTAGTCCCTTTATTCATCAGGGGTCTCCACAGTGAAATGAACCGCCTACTTATCCAACAGATGTTTTACACAGCGGATACCTATCCAGCTGCAACCCAGTACTGGGAAACATCCATACAAACTCATGCACACACATACACTATGGCCAATTTAGTCTATTCAATTCACCTATGTCCGCATGTCTTTGGACTGTGTGGGAAACCGGAGCACCCGGAAGAAACTCACACCAACACGGGGAGAACATGCAAACTCCACATAGAAAGGCCATCTGACCCAACCAGGACTCAAACCAGCGACCTTCTTGCTGTGAGGCAACAGTGCTAACCACTGAGCCATCGTATCGCCCTCCAAATCAATCACTCCTGAATATTAGAGAGAAAAAGATTTCTGAAGTTCAGCCAAATGGTTTCAACAAATGGTAACCACAAATTTACTTTGCTTTTGCTGCACTGAACGAGTTTTACTATGGTACCTGCAGTAAAGCTGACTAGTATTTTTTTTTTACTGAAGTTAAACTAAGAACACACAGAAAAAAACAGAATCACTGCAGCGAAATTACATCAGTTTTGTACCTGGCGAGTGTAGAATACAGTTAGCATGCTAGCTAAAAAATGTAAACATTACCTGTTTAAATGTTAGTGAAGGTCTGCAGTGTGACTGGATTTGAGCTTCTGTTACTAGCCCGATCTTCTTAAAAACACCTTTTAGTGTGTGAGTCTTCACTACTTTCAAACTTTTAAGGCTGTGTCACTGAAATATGTTTGTGTGTCAGATTTGAGGATGTAAAGCAATATGTATATTTTTAGCTTGTGTATTGCAACCAGAGTTCTTAATCGGGTAAGATTTTAAAACACCTGTAAGCGCAGCTTAACATGGTTCATGACAAACAACGATATAATGAACAATGCCAATCATAACGTGGTGTGAAAAGGAAAATTCAGTTAATATCATCTCTCTATGCACAAACCTCTTTTCTATCAGGTCCCTAAAATTACATAAATATACCAAAGTAGTAGATTAGACTTTTATATGCAGCTTTTAATCTTCCTAAGCCAAATGACAGCTTTATGTGAGGGGAAAAATCATGCAAAAGATGTTTCTTTACACTCTTTTATGGCATTGCGGAATCTTAAAATCTGCTATGACAACTTTTGATGCTAAAAAGTTTAACAAATTGACTTGATTTAATTTGAAATGATAAAAATTGTTACAAGCTCTCAGTAACTTATTATATATATATATAATTGTTGAATATTTTTACAGTGTAAAAACAAACTAATAATAATAATAATAATAATAATTCCTTACATTTATATAGTGCTTTTCTGGACACTCAAAGCCCTTTACACATTGGGGTGAATCTCCTCATCCACCACCAGTGTGCAGCATCCACCTGGATGACACGATGGCAGCCATATTGCGCCAGACTGCACTCCACACACCAGCTGATTGGTGGAGAGGAGACAGAGTGATGAAGCCAATTATGATATGGGGATCATTAGGAGGCCATGACGGACAGAGACCAGTGGGCAAATTTGGCCAGGTCACCGAGTTTAAACCCCTTCTCTTTTTTCGAAGGACATCCTGGGGTTTTTAATGACCACAGAGAGTCAAGACCTCAGTTTAATGTCTCATCCAAAAGACAGTGCTCACTGAGCAGAATAGAGTCCCCATCTCAATACTGGGGCATTAGGACCCACACAGACCACAGGTTGAGCACTCCCTGCTGGCTTCACTAACACCACTTGACAGCAACCCAGCTTTCCCATGTGGTCTCCCATTCATGCGTACATAGATTGTGTAATATGAATTAGATTGTCGTCAGCATTTTCGTTAGATTTTTCTTGTTTGTTCACAAGTAGCCAACAGTAAAATGTGCTGTTGTTTCACAGTCAGAAAAATAAGACAGATAAGACAGAATAGAAACAGAGAAGAACAACAGCAAACTACTTAGTATTGAATTAAACACAGACCACCTTCGACAACATCCATTGCAAGCTGATTTTCACATTTTTAATGATGTCACTGTAAGTCGATAACCTATGCTCACACAATTATAAAATAGAGTGTACTCTGAAAGGCTGCATGCTAAACTAGTGTAATATACTCTGAAACTGAATACCTTGGGCCGAAGTTCTGAGCTCCATGATAAAAAAAAGTCGGGAAGTGGATTGAATGAATACAGTGTGTTGTTAAGGTAGAAAGTGCTGTGAGAGAATGAATGAAAGGGGGAAGAGTACAGAGGAAGGTCTGGTCATTCTTCTTTAGTGTTGTGTGGGTAGAGAGTGGTCGACCGGTCTCGTCTGATAAGGCAGTTCGTGGAAATCCGAAGGGGTTAGCCGTTTCTGGCTTCCCTCTCTTTTTTTTTTCATCACTTCCTTCAGCGTAGTTACTCAAGAGGCCATGGTCAGCTATGACAGAGCGATAAGGAAATAAGGGGTCTGATAAACGTATGTGCGGAGGCCGCGGGGAGTTCAGTCTGGGAGGGGAAAAGCCGGCAGAATAAACAAAGCAGTGCCCTGCTCTCTGTTAAAGAGATTAATTGCAGTGGTGACACCTTTGCCATTGACAGGCATCAACAAGGAACTTGTCTTTGACTCTGTCTCATTGTGGGGAGGAGCGGCATGCGTGTTAGTTCATTGAGGAGCCCCGTCTCACTGCACTGGGAGCAGATGCTGCTCATTGGCAGGCTTTCAAGCCCTTTTATGAATGTTAAAACTCACATATCAAAAGAGCCTCGCGACAGCTTGACAAGTCTTACAAAGGTCCCAGATATTAAAAATTAATATCTATTCATTATTGCCCACAGTTGATTCAAAGTCATGGTTGGATGCATGGAGATTTGCACCAGGTTTCTCTCTGGCTGTTGGGAGATTTTCAGATAGGAGCAGCAGCAATTCACACATTTCAAAAGAGTGTTTAAAACAAAAAGAATAATAATGCTAACAGTATTGTTTCCAAAACTGTATAAAACTAATCTTCATGGCGTCTTTGAGTCACGACAAAAAACTATAAAGGATAGATTACTACAAGGTGTTACTTAATGCATAATGCAAAACAAACAATGATGAATTTGTAAATGGTGTTTCAGTCCTGGTTTATATTATAGGTGGCTTTAACTACTCTCTACTTCATTTATTGATTTCTTCATTAATTTTTCTTCAGCTTTGTCCCTTTATTAATCAGGGGAATGAACCGCCAACTATACTGGCATACATTATATGCAGCAATGCAATGTCCTTCAATCAAACACTGGGAAAGACCCACTCACTCTCACATTCACACTTATACACTACAGCTAATTTTGCTTACCCAATGTCTTGTGCACCCAAATGTCTTGTGTACCCAGTCTTTGGACTGTGGGGGAGACCAGATCACCCAGAGGAAACCCACGCAAACATGGGGAGAACATGTAAACTTAATTTCTTGCTGTGAGATGACAGTGCTACCCATTGAGCCACCGTGCCACCCCTACTATGTACTTGAATGAAAAAAAAAATTGCTGTTTATAATGTATTGCAGAACAACTCTGGAGCTCTAAAGGTAGGATATGGATGAGATTAGGGAAAGATTAGGTTTAAGGGTGGGTTAAGGTGTAAGGAATGGTCAACAGTGTCTTTAAAAATGTAATTACAGAAATTGATTACAGATGTAATTATCATACATCCAGGTATTCAATCAATCATATTTACAATGCAAAATCATGTATTTACACAATAAGTACATTGTAACAAATGATTAATTGCAGTGTAAGTACAGATTAGTTATGGCCACTTAATATTAAAAAATCTATTATTGTTAATGTTAATTAATAAATTACAATTGCACATTCTTATTCTCAGATACATTAAATAGTATTAACAGATACAATTCTTTAATTCAATGTTTGTGTTTGTGTTGAACTTAACATGAGCTAAGATAAATAAAGGCTTTAGAAGTACTTATTCATTGTTAACTAATTTAGTGAACTCGTGCTTAAAACACATGCTACCTCATGCTGGTTTCATAAGGTTTTGAAGAAAGCAGGTTTATAAGAAAAAATGTTTGGAATAATTAAAAATCTCACATTTTCAGTTAATTTAGTTAGTCACACAACATTTCTCCATTTTTAAAAAAGTTTTTTCTCATTTTCAAAAAAAGTGAGAATCACGTCACTGTTGCTTTCATAGTACATGATATAGTTGCAGCTTTCTTTAAAAACACTTTAAAGTATCACTATTTTTTTCTTGAAATACACGGAAAACGTCTGTCTACATGAGTTCTTTTGATATGCTTCACTCAGAAAGTAAAACATGTCCTCAGGACATCTTGGCAAAAAAGTCAAACAACTGGAGGAATACAAAGAATGACTTATATCTTCCTTTTTCATGTCCCGTACTTTTCAGCAGCCTCTTAAAACACTCCTCTTATTAAATACGATGGAGTCTGGTCGCTGCATGTGGTGTTTATTTTCACTCTTGGGCCTGTGAGAGAGTCAGGAGTCCGCTCTCTCTCTCTCTCTCTCTGAGGGGGTTGGTGTGGTCACAACCATGAGAGACTTTAGCTGAGAGGCTGTCTGTTTGATGGAACCACTGGCCCCTGTTTCCTTCCTTCCCTTTCAGGGCAGCTTGCACGGTCATATTGGCTCTTCTGCTCGATCTATCCCCCACTGCCAGCACCTCCTCTGGGGCCAGTTTCGTTTAAGCTGTCCTTTCGACACTTGGCTGAGCATGGTGGTCCGTGCAGACCCATCTAGTTCCTGATTCTCAGAAAAGAGAACACCTGTGTTACAATAAATATCTCAAAATAAACCTCAGGCCCACCAGCCAGTATCAAATGCAAAACAGTTCCTGATCTGCGTGGTGGCTTCCTACTAGAAAATGAAGGTCATGTTTTATGAGAAATGCGTGGCCTTAATATCCACTGCTGGAACTTGAAAATGTCTCCCTTGACATTGACGTATTTCATATGTGGCCTGGAAGTAAACCTTCAGATAAGGTCTTGAAGCGAGCAGTGTCATTTCAGACCTTTTACAGAGTCATACCAAATGGCTTTAGCAATGCAAAACCCCCATAAGAGTTTGATTGCATTTAAACTGCTCAATTAACTAAATATGAAATGTATTTATTGGGTCACACTTTATTTATCCCACCCAAATTAGACTTTTGGTTGACTATGAGTATATACAAGTAAGATTTGAGTAAGATGAGTACGTTTTGCAACTACATGTCAACTACCAGTTACATGAAAAGTTCATTTTATAACTGCTTGTTTAGGTCGTTAGGTTTAGGTTTTTTTTTTTTAATAAACTGAACAAAGGCTCATTCTGAAAATCTAGCCCTATATGCATTTCTAGAGATAATGTAGCCAGAGGAACATATGGCTGATTTCGTCTTTAAAACAAATGGCCTATATAATGCTGTTCCTTTTCGCACTTACAAGCTGACCGTTTACCTCTGATGGTTTTTCCATTGTTATCAGTTTGTCCAGTGGCTTGCCGTGTACGTCGGAGGATTTGAGATGAAGAGCTGAGTTGACTGTGACAACGGGGTTCAAGTCCAGGGTATCGGTCAGTTGGGCAGTCATTCAGTTAGACAGTCAGGGAGCTGACAGCGTCCTTTGGTGGATTTACACAAGAAGACCATGCGTGAATGGCACTCACAAGAGAATTTTGAGGATTCACAAAAACAAAAACTGCAAAAAAAAAATAAATAAAATGTGGCTCCTGGGACATATTTGACGCTCGCTAGAAATGTATATAGGGGTACGTAATCAGAATGAGCCGAATAGTCTACCAGTGTTGCTTCCCGTTGACTTTTGTTATTCAAAACAAACAAACAAACAAACAAACAAACTAACTAACAAACAAGCTCAAACACAAACACATTCTTCAAAATATCTTCAGTTACACTTTATTTTGAAAGTGCCCTTTAGACATTCAGTTCAGAGTAGCTTTGCAAATTAAAATATTAGTAAACTGTTAGATTGGAGATCAGATTATTACAATACGATTATGTACTTATGGACATGCTAATACCAATCCAGGCTCATTCTGAAAATGTACCGATATATACATTTCGGGAAAGTGCCAAATGTTTCCCAGGAGCTACGTTTTTTGCAGTTTTTGTTTTCTTGAATCCACCAGAGGCCGCTGTGTACACTTTTTGAGATCTTAAATTTCTCTTGCAAGTGCCATTTGCACCATGCTGTTCTCGCATAAATCCACCAGAGGCCGCTGTCAACTGACTGACTGACGGATTGACTGACTGACTGACTGACTAAATAACTGACTGATCAATTGACTAACCCACCCTCCTTCTTCCCAAACACCAACCAGTAGTGTTTTCAAAAGCACAGATTGACCCACCCATCCATATCCCTAAGCCCAAGCAACAGTTTTAAAAGCAATCCAGAAAAAGAAAACCCTTGCCTGATTTTTTACCACACTTTACCACATACTTACCCTGTTATTTACTTTTTTATTTAATTTTTTGGCTTCTGTTTTAGTCTTACCTGCTTTCTGGAACTGCTCTTCACCGGACTCGAACCCCATCGTCATGGTCAACTCTTTGTGTCTCAAGTCCTCCGACGTACATGGCAAGCTAAATGGACAAACTGGTAACAGTGTGAAAGCATCCATACGAGGTAAGCGGTCAGCTGGTAAGCGTGAAAAGGAGTGGCATCATATCGCCCTGTAGCGTTCATTTTAAAAAACAAAATGCAATACGTACCTCTGGCTACATAATTTGCGATCTCCAGAAATGTCTAAAAGGCTATACGTTATTGGAATGAGCCTGTGTTGGCTAATACACACTTTCACACAGCAAAAAACTTGGACTCCTTTTAGTTAAAGGAACTTCTTTTATGGAAACTAAATTAGCTACTACAGAGCAGGATCTAAACCATCTAAAAATTGACATATGGAACACATGGCACAGTGTTTTAAAGTATTACAAGACATACAGTAAACCTACAGAAATGTAATGAAGTGCTGTGTTATTTTCTCTTAGCTTTCCTTTTTAGCATCAAATAACTTATATATCTACATAACATCTAACAAAACCCATGGTACATAACAAAAGCAGTACTGATTCTGTTGAATGCTGTGCTTGATGTCACTGTCAGACTTTAAACATCTCTTCAGAATTTCTTGTTAAGGTGTAAATAACCAGGAAATTAGCCCGTTGTTCTCAGGGGACTAGCCTAACGACTAGTTCCTGTAACTTCCAGTTTCAAAAACCCCTCAAATTTGTAAGTGACTTTGCAACTACATCAACTAGAAGTCTGCTTTCTAGAGCATTAGTAGAGTGTTGAGCAGAATAACTGTTGGTGCACCATCCAAATATAGTGTATATGAACTATAGTAATCGATTGACTGAATATAGTAAATCAAAATATTTTTCATTTATTGTTACGCCAACACATACATTTCTTATTCATTTGCCTATGTTACAGACATTCAGACACTGGGGGCGGTGTGTGTAAATAAGTGTAAAAGGTTTTTCCTGTCTGGCCTCTGGAGTAGCACACAGTGTTGGGGGCTGCAGCAGGGTCTCTCAGCTTATATGTTCCTATAAGCACTCGCAGGCTGAATCTTATCTGCTCTTATCGGTCCTCAGACTGTCCTCAGAACACTACGCCTGCTCCACTGGCCCCTTATCTAGCCCACCACTGCACTCTCAGCCCCTGGCCACATTGACGCAGCATTACATGGGTGTGTGTGAGGCCACATGTGTGTATTTGTTATGTGTGCGCTTTTGACTCACGAGAGCGATAAGATATGGGACACATACTGTAGCTACATATCTCGACTGACCCCCAGCTCGCAAACACACATTCCGAGATGGAGAGCTTAAACATGTTTGATCACCTCAAGACACTTACTGGGTTGGCTGGATGGTGGGGAAAGCACAGGGTAAAAAGTAACATATTTTACACCATATGAGGTTACACTTTCAAATAAAAAGTTTCAGAAAGGCACCGCAGTCATTTTCAGGATCATTAACAAGATCAACTAGTTGTTTTTGACCACATGCGGATAGTGTGTGAGTGAAAGAGAAAGTTATTTTATATGTCAGACACTTTAGAACAATGTAATACTCTGAATTTGATGTTAATTGTGCTAAAGGGATAGTTCCCACCAAAATTAAAGTTGTGTCATCATTTGCATCTCTTAAAACCCTTAAACTAGGGTCACACTTTATTTTAAGGCAATTTAGAAAACTACTAATTTGCTGCTTATTAATAGTTAGTAGGTAGTAGTTGGGTTTAGGTATTAGGTGAGATTAGGGATGTACAGTAGTCAACCTTTAAAAGTACTAATAAACAGACAACATCATAATAATGGACAGATAATAAGGTTAGTTAATAATAGGTATTGGTACTTGAACTAAAGTGTTACCCTGTAAGGTTGACTATACCTTTAATGCTGGTATTTATGTGAACATGCTGATATAGTGCAATTTTTCATGAATGTAACAGTGTTTGATCACCTCACAGCAAGAAGGTCGCTGGTTCGAGCCTCGTCTGGTTCGAGCCTGGGTCAGTTGGTGTTTCTGTGTGGAGTTCTCCCCGTGTTTGGGTGGGTTTCCTTTGGGTGCTCCGGTTTTCCCCACAGTCCAAAGACATGTGCTATACAGTAGTTAAATTGGGTAAGCTAAATTGTCCGTAGTGTATGTGTGTGAATGAGTGTGTATGGGTGTTTCCCAGTGATGAGTTGCAGCTGGAAGGGCATCCGCTGTGTAAAACATATGCTGGATAAGTTGGCGATTCATTCCACTGTGGGGACCACTGATGAATAAAGGGACTAAGCTGAAAAGAAAATGAAATAATGAATGTAACAGTATTTTTTTAGGGATGTCCAGATCCAATCACGGGATCACACGGGCCTGATCACACGGTTTCAGACTTGATTAGAATCGGATGTTACCTCCTGATCGGGACTCGAATATATATGTATTATTATATTCTTATTATTTTTAACACATCTATAGTTATGCGGTGGCACAGAGTTAAACCTCTTTCTTGAATTCACACAGAAACTGCAACGCATGCGGCATGACATCATGTTGTTGCAGAGACGCTATTGGTTAAATGCCAGCAAAGTAGAACATGGAAGCAGCTTGAAGTAGAAAGCACAAGTATGTCTGTGGTCTGGAAGTATTATAAAGTTGATGATGACAACATTGCCATTGGAAACTGTGAGATATGTAAACTTGGGACTGCAAGAGGTGTAAAGGAAAAGGCTACATTTAACACAACAAACCTGATGAGAAACCTCAAAAACAAACACCAAACACAATATAGCGAGTTTACCTAGGCAACCAAATTGAAGACGAGTCAGTTCATGCTGCAGGAGAGTTTGAAGCAGAGAGAAAAATGCCCTGTGACTGCGCGAAGGCACAGGAGATCACTGCCAAGATAGCACAAATGATCGCAACCTGCCATTCGCCTTCGTAAAGAACCCTGGATTTCTTATGCTTATAGAACACGTAGACCCTTGATTTGTATTTTTACAAATTTATTATAGAAGTATCGGATCAGTTTTAAGTATCGGTGGATACTCAAAATCAAATGACTCGAACTTGGACTCGAGGGCAAATAAACCTGATCGTCACATGGCTTTAAAATAGTTGCAAATATTTTTAGCAGTGAAGCAGCTGCGCTACTGTAAATATGCCAGTAATTTAAAAACCTATATCTGTCCAAAAGCATCCAAATAAACGACATTATAAAAATTTTAAACGCTTTCATCACAGAACAAATGTAAAAACACATATTTGCATAAAGTGATACATTTAGCCAAACTGGACAAAGAGACTTGATCATCACTTCCCCTGCGCATAAAACAGAAGGCTGGAGGCTTCACACTTTCACAGTTCACAGGACTCTCTGTTCCTCTGCACTTATGGTTTACTCCAAACTGTGTCCATTTCACAAGAATAAATTACAGCAGCCTGTCGCTCTCTCTCTCCTCTCTCTCTTTGTCTTTCTTTCTCTGTTCTTCATTTTCTCTGTTAGCCACACTCTTTCCCAGAGGGAGCGAGCGCTGTCAGCTCTGTGGCCTCACATCTGGAGCTTCCTGCTGGGCTGGATCGGACTCTCCAGCCTCCGGCCTCCCTCCCCCAAACCTCGCTCTCACTGCCACCGAGCTGGGCATTATCATCCTCCCCGGCTCCGGAGTGCAGGCTGGCACTCCCTGCCGCCTTCTTGCCAAAGTCCCTTTCATTTAAATAAGATTAAACACAAATGTGGAGTGGGGGCACACACACACTGGCTGGCCTGGGAGTTGAAGTGATGTTGCAGAGCACTAATCTATTCCATAGCCAATCTCTGCAAGATAGACAGAGAGAGAGAGAGAGAGAGAAGAAGGAGAGAGCACAGCATACAGTCATTTAAGTGATTTTAGTTGAATCAATGTTTTGACTTGTTTTCCAGTGCAAATATCTAAATATCAAATGTCTAAATTTGGAAGTAACTTACTGGAAATTTTGTTATCATTACCAAACCTGGATTATTATTTTTTCTTGCTTGAAAAACAAAAGGGGGTCTAAATGTCCAAGTTGCTAAATGTCCAGATAGACAGACAGACAGACAGACAGACAGACAGACAGACAGACAGACAGACAGACAGATAGATAGATAGATAGATAGATAGATAGATAGATAGATAGATAGATAGATAGATAGATAGAAAAATGTAGTGCAAGTAGAGTAAAAGTATCTGTTGTAATATTACTCAAAGTATGAGTATAAAAAGTACTCGTGAGTAGTGAGTATTTCGCTTTAAAAAGCTGATGCGTTTACATGTAATTTGTGGATTTGTGTGTTAACATAACATCTGCCATCTTCTCATCAGTGACATGCAGTCTAAACAGTCTCTCGTTCATTGGGTGTAAAGATTTTGGACATCTTCTTGGACACTTTTAATGTTTCCAAACGGTTTGCTGCATTTATAAAGGACCCATGTCTTGAGGTAGCTCAGTATGATGTGATTTACCTTCTATTTGCGAAATGTGCGAAATTTTTATGTGATTTTTCTGATCACAGACACGAAAAAATAATCACTGTATGTTGAAGGAAAGTAGAAGAAGAGAGTTTGATTAACCCTCCTGTCATGTTCACCCCTCGCCCCTTACTTTAGTGTTCCCGATCAGAATTGAAAGGTCTCTTTTAACTGCTCTTAAATTGTTAAAAAATAATTCTTTAACTGTTTTTATCAAATTAGATGTAAAATAATAACCATTCACTGCCATGATGGTCACTTTTGACCTGGAACACCACAGGTTGATTAAAACATTCAATATTTAATTAAAGAGATGATCATCCCTTTTACATGTTTAAGTGCATAGTGTGGAGGATATCACAAGGCCTTGAGGAAATCAGATGTAAAACACAATATTTATGAGTGTTTTAAGTTGTAAATCGATCAGATTTGACCGAAAACAACTGGAAGGTTAAATAAATGCTGCCTAAACCCTAACCCTAATACACTCATTCTCCCAAACTCACACTTACCCACACACAGAATACAATTATTTTCGGCCTAATGAAATTAGAAAACAGTTATTTAAAATGTATTAATATGTCATAATAGTACCATTCTTACTGGATTTGGTTAAATAAATGCAGCTGAAACCCTAACCCTATTCGTAAAACACCCATTCTCCAACCCAAATGCTTGGCCACACACAAAACACCAATTTCTTAGGCAGAATGAAATTAGAAAACAGTTATTTAAAAATGTAATAATATTTCATAATAGTACCATTCTTACTGAGTTTGATTAAATAAATGCAACCTACACCCTAAGCCTTTATACAAAACAATTGTATAAATATTAGTAATATTTAAAAGTAGCATCATTCTTACTGAGTTTGATTAAATAAATACAGCTTTGATGAGCAATAAAAATATTCTAATCTTATGTTAATTGGACTTATTATTTTTAAATATAGAATTTATATAAATATTGTATAAAAATAAGTCTAATATACATAAGATTTGGAAAGGCATAGTTGGTGGTTCATTCTACTGTGGCGACCCCTGATAAATAAGGAACTAAGCCTAGGGAAAATGAGTGAATGAATATATAAGAATGTGAAGACTAACTGTAGTAAGCAAATGTGTTTCTTAGTCAGAGAGAGAGAGAGAGAGAGAGAGAGAGAGAGAGAGGCAGGACAGGCTCTGGTGCATTGATGGTCATATTCTTCACATGGCTCGTCATTCGCTGGTCACACTCTTCACAGCGGCTGACTATTGATCCCACACCGTTCAAAGAAATAAAAAGGCATTGATCTCGAGTCACATAAAAAAAATCTTAAAAGGATGAGAGAAATTCCTCTCAGGATGAGCAATGGCACTTTTCTAGCTATTGACTTGTGCACACACACGGTCAAGATGACATTAACTCTCTGCCGTAAACCCATGCAAAAGATTCAACAGGATGCCTATAAACCACTTAAAGGGATAGTTCACAGAAAACTCAGTTTAATTCATTCAATTTTTAACGCATGCACGTGAACACAGGTATTCAACACAAAAAGTTTATTCTTGTCCAGTGTCTGCGCTTTTTCTCTCCAAAAGTTAATAGTGATAAAATGTATTTCTGCTTGTTTAATATTTGCAGACCCCCTTACACATGTGCTTATCAATTGTTGTAATTTGAGTTTTGTTGGGGTTTTTCATTCATTCATTTCCCTTTGGCTTAGTCCCTTTATTCATCAGGGGTCACCACAGCGAAATAAATGCCCTTCCAGCTGCAACCTAGTACTAGGTAACATCCATACACACTTATCCACACACATACACTACAGCCAATTTAGTTTATTCTGTTCACCTTTAGCGCATGTGTTTAGACTGTGGGGGAAACCAGAGCACCTGGAGGAAACCCACACGAATACGGGGAGAACATGCAAACTCCACACGGAGATGCCAACCAACCCAGCCTTGACTCGAATCAGCGGCCTTCTTGCTTCAAGGCGACAGTGAAAACCACTGAGCCATCGTGTCGCACCGTTGTGGTTTTTGTCGTTCCTTTTTTTTTACTTAAACAAAGGCCAGGGTCAGCATTTTTACCTTGTGGGCAAACTAAGTACTGCAAATCCAGTTCAAAGCGCACAAACTTCATACATGTAGATACAAACATTTGGATTTGTCCTTACTTTACAGTATGTGCTTACTGTTTTGATGATGAAATTTGTATCTCATGCACTGTATGCATACACATTTGAATTATGTCATACATTTACTCAACGACAAGCTGTTCCAAAGTAGTTGTGATTAGTTATTGGGTAGGATAAGAGGTGTATGATATACTTTACAATAGTAGTAAACAGCCAATAACTTAATAATAAGCTGGTAATGAGCCAGTAGAAACCAATAGAATTGGTTTTTAAACTAATGTGTTACCCCTTTTTCTTCGGTTGAACCGTTTACACTAATACGGTTTAGTTTTAAAGCGCATAAGTTTTGCTACAATTACACCTTCCATCCACACTACCTCAGAGTTTTTGAGCATTTTGGAAATGCTAAAGAGGCTGTTTTCATTTTAAAACGCTGCTACTCTGTGTCAGTGGGGATGGGGGAAACAGAGACATCTGAAAACGGAGGCATGGCTGCAGACATTTGACATTCTGATTGGTGCTTTTTCTCAATATTAAGTGCACAAAGTTCAGTCTTGCATCTTTTCCTTGTAAGTTTAGAGAAGTTTGATATGGAAAACAAACTCCAGAGGACTCGTCGGCTTAATCTTAAGTTAAACTGTTTCACTATCTTAACAATAAAATGAAACATGATATAAGGAACTGCCTATTTTCATTTTGATATTAACTTTATTTAACCGTCATGTTCACTTTATGCATATTTATAACAAAATGGAGCCTATAAAATAACTGCCTCCTTTCATTTTCAATCAAAAAGATGAAACACACCCTCTCTTTTGCTGAATTTGTCAAATGTGCAGAATCATTGTGGTTACATAAATTAATATATTAATATTAATTAATGAAATTAATATATTAATCTATTAATTTCTAATTAATTGATCTATTAATTGAAATCTATTAATTACCTGAGAACAAGTAATAGATTTAAAAGACCAAAGAATCGTCAGATATAGACGAGATGAATTACATATCGCATTTAACAACTACAGTAGGATGAGATCCAGCAGTAGATCATTGATGAGCTGTCCGACTTGCGCTGCTCTCACCCGGGGAGGTGTGCTCAAAGCACCCGCTGGAGCTTTGCATGACAGAATCTGTATGGTCCACTGATGTGTGTTTTCAGTGGTACAGTGTGGACGGAGATCTTTTCAGAACTGCTGAGTGAAACGCCAGTGTGAACGTCGATTCTTTTTAGTGTAAACGTATTAGGGTAAGGGCCTTAGACAAAGTTATTTTGATGGTGACCTGACAATTTCACCCCCTTATAGCTTCCCCCTATATATTTTGTAACATTTTCATGTGAAAGAAAACTGATTATGACACGTTATAACTTTTTTTCATATGAAAATGCTCCAAAAAATGTGTGCTCCACAAATTTCATGCGTGTTTCGGATGTGTTTCAAATGTGCTCCAAGTGTATCACATGTAATTTTAAAGTGTGGCGCTGTGTTTTCTCTTTGTAAGGGCAGTATTCCATGGCTTCCATTGTATGGACAAAAATGCAATGGAAGACAATGGGAATTAAAAGTAGTATATAAATAATGACACAATCTTTATTTTATTCGTGGCCTGTCCCTTAAAAACACCCAAGCATTGAGTTATATTATTACAATTAGCATTTCCTACCCATAGGGCATTCTCTCTCTCCTCTCTGCTGGGGCCTTTTACTGCATATTCAGCATATAAAACACTGCATTAAAAAGTGAGCAAACAATGCACAGCTCATGGATGCTAATGCATGGGTCAGGGGGACGGCTGAGGAGCGACTACTGATTCCGGGTGACACAGGTCAGGGAGAAGGACAGCGTTCTGTCCACGGGGGATCGACCGCTGCCTCTCCGCAGGGCGCATCCCAGACTGATTTGCATGGTCGTGTCCAAATGTATGTGTATGTGTATTCGAACGGAAGATCCAGGGAGCAGTAGGTTATTCCGATAAGCCTGCGGATGGGGCTGCTCATGCAGTCCGCTTTGCCCAGGTCATCATCATCCTCATTAGAATTATTAATATCTCAGATGGAGGCACGGGGGGTGCACTGATGCGAGCGACTCTTCTCATGCGTTATGACAATGCCTGTCCCCTGTGTCCGGCCCTGGATCCAACCGGATCCGATCGGCTTGAGTTGGCCTATGCTGCTGAGATGATGCGGTCAGGGTGAGGGGGAGAGAAAATCATGGGTGTTAGTGCATCGTACGGCCCGGCCGCAACCCACAGCCCACAGGATATGCTGAATCCGGCATTCATTCCTTTCATGTCAACAATTGAAAAAAGTTGCATGGCATTTGCATTAATAATCCGCATGCATTTGCCAGCTTTTACATATCATCTCTACAGATATGCGTATTCATGGGACGAGAGAGCGGGAAGAAAGAAATGTTTGCGCTCTTAATTGCTCAACACAAAAGCAGCAGCTTTGTAAACAAACGAAAACTCGCTGATATATTTGCATATTCATGTGGTGAAAGTTTTTTTCCCCTCAGAAGGTGATGAGGCTTGAAGTTATTTATTTTCTTTGACAGTGTGCATCTTTCAGTTAGAGGCCACCTTTTATTGTTTTGGCTCATTTATCACACGCACACATGCATGCACTCTCTCTCTCTCTCACACACACACACACCTTGTTTAAACCCCCACACATACCTTTTTATTAAAGTATTTTGGCTTTTCTTTAAAGCTTAACAGTGCCGCTACTAGGTTTTGAAACCAATAAAACAGAAACCGCACTGACACAGACAAACACAACTAAATCTCTTTCTCAGCATATTATGCCTCTATTGTATGTGTCTTCTGTTCACAGTCAGTGTGTTGGCTGATTCTGCCCGTTCGTGAGCCTGTAGTGCTGGAATTTGTCCACCAGGGTGTGTTTTAGCAGTCTCGCATGTCTTGGCAGTAACAGGCTGTCAGAGCTAACAGAGGCCAAAGGTCACTATTAAATCATCACCTTTAGAAAGAGTAAAGAGTGGAATGTGAAAGAGTGGAAGTGCATCATTGTGCTGTTATCCCCCATCTGCAAGCACTGACAAACATTCAGCAGTATCTCCCTCACATAAAATTCCCTCACATAAAATGTATATTATATTATATTATATTATATTATATTATATTATATTATATTATATTATATTATATTATATTATATTATATTATAATATATTATATTATATTATAATATATTATATTATATTATATTATAATATATTATATTATATTATATTATATTATATTATGGGTTATGCTATGTTATATTATATTATATTATATTATATTATATTATATTATATTATATTATATTATATTATATTATATTATATTATAATATATTATATTATATTATATTATGGGTTATGCTATGTTATATTATATTATATTATATTATATTATATTATATTATATATATTATATTATATTATATTATATTATATTATATTATATTATAATATATTATATTATATTATATTATGGGTTATGCTATGTTATATTATATTATATTATATTATATTATATTATATTATATTATATTATATTATATTATGCTATGTTATATTATATTATATTATATTATATTATATTATATTATATTATATTATATTATATTATATTAATGTTATGTTATGTTATGTTATGTTATGTTATATTACATTATATTATATTTTAAAAAGTGAAATTATATCTTACATTATACATTGTATGTTATGTTATGTTATGTTATGTTATGTTATGTTATGTTATGTTATGTTATGTTATGTTATGTTACGTTATGTTATGTTATGTTATGTTATTTTATATTACATTACATTACATTATAATATATTATATTTTATTATATATTACACGATGTTATGTTATATTATATTATATTGCATGATATTAGACTTTATTATATTATATTATATTATATTATATTATATTATATTATATTATATTATATTATATTATATTATATTATATTATATTATATTATATTATATTATATTATATTATATTATTCATTCATTCATTCATTTATTATATTTTATTTTCGGCTTAGTCCCTTTATTAATCTGGGGTCGAAACAGCGGAATTAACCAACAACTTATCCAGCATACGTTTTACGCAGCAGATGCCCTTCCAGCTGCAACCCATCACAGGGAAACACCCATACACTCATTCACACACATACACTACGGACAATTTAGCTTTCTCAGTTCACCTATAGTGTATGTTTTTGGACTTGTGGAGGAAACCCACGCGAACACGAGGAGAACATGCAAACTCCACACAGAAATGCCAATTGACCCAGCCGGGGCTCGAACCAGCGACCTTCTTGCTGTGAGGCGATTGTGCTACCCACTGTGCCAGCGTGCTGCCTATATTATATTATATTATATTATATTATATTATATTATATTATATTATATTATATTATATTATATTATATTATATTATATTATATTATATTATATTATGTTGTTACGTTATGAAATTTATATTTCTATTTCTATAACATTTTTATCTTTATACTCTGTTATAAATATATTTCATAACTGTAAACAATAAATTGAGCTGTGTTTTCATTGCATTAACTCATAAAATAAATTATTATTCAATAAAGTTGAACATGCACAAATGAGGTGTAATTAACTTTTCAACAAACTGGTAAGGTAGCTAACTTTTTGTTTTTAAATCAAGCGTGACTTGTTGCTTTTCCAACACTGACTTTAATAATAAAAAAGCACAAACAATGTCAAATTTAAATTGACTAGCAGCAGACAGCAGCCAGTGCCGGCAACTTTAATCATGCAATGAGTGACATTTTCCTGTACTTCTGACAAGTGCCTCTTCAGCACATTCACACCTTAACTCAGTTATTTTAACCTCTCATTCGAAGCCCTTATCTGGATTTCTTCCACCTATCTATGATATTAAAACATATTGGTGTGGAGAGAACTGCACCAGATTGCTCAGACAGAAGGAAGTAAAGACTAATTTAAAAAAAAAAAACACTGCAACCTTCTGTTCTAATCTTCAACCACACAGTTAAATATGATTGTTTCACTCTCTGTCCGTCTTTTTGATAAACCTTTTAAAGTGAAGCTAAAACTTTTCACTTTTCCAAAAATTTTCTATTTGCGTACAGTCAAACACACTGTACTAATAGACACACAAATTAGGTAGCTGAGTAGTTCCGATCCAGCACAGACTCATAGTAAAACAGTCCAGATTCACCAAAATACACAGTTTCTTGGAGTGAAGCCAGGTACTAGTGAGGCTTGTTTGGAAAGCTTTCAGTTAAAAAGCCACTTTTTGGCAGGAGTGGGGGTGGTAGAGCCACAGCAGTGGGTCAGAACTGCTAAAATAAATAATGGTTTAGGGAGAGAGAACCATTCCTGTAATTATATATGTCAGCTGACACTGAGCCACCCCGACTGCTCTCTCTCTCCCTCCCTCCCTCTCTCTCTCCGTTTCTGACTTTCTATTCATCAGCTTTCTCTCAATCACCCTGCCACATTTTTCATTCATAATTTGTCTTTCTGTGTGACACATGTAAGTGAATAATAGGAATAATGTTGCTCCAGCTTCCTGGTCGTCAGGACAGAGTTCACAGGGGTCTGTAATCTGCACAGTGTGCTTCAAAATAGTGGTAAAATACTCAGTCACTTGCTGAGAACACTCTCGAAAGACCACTGTGAATCTTTCTTTGTGCTGTATACTGTATATAGGCATGGGCCGATATAAGTTTCTGACGGTATGATAACCTTGGATAAAATACCTTGACGGCATTGTGATTACTGATCTAAAATAAGTTCTTTTTAAATATCTGGGTAAAACAAAACAAAAAACTAAATTGAACACAATTTATTTTATTTTAAGAAACATTTATAATATTTTGGAGCAGTAAACATGTCAGGTTAAATAACTCAACTAAATCCATGACATCTCTCTTCATTAGTTTTAAAAACACTGATTTCTTTACAACACATAAAAAACATTAAAAAACCTTACATGTACCTTAGGAATGGTATAACAGAACATTTTAACAGCATTCAAATCTTGACTTTTCCAAACCACAGTAAACCTTGAAACCGGTTATCGTCCCATGCCTAACTGTATATGCTGGTTGCAGATTTTTAGTAGTAAGTTTTGCTTCATTTTACTCATTTTGCTGTAGTTTAAGAAATGTTAATTATATTTTAATGAATATATGCTACTTTTATTGAGTAATTCAATTGATTAAGAATGACTTAATTTATTAAAAAAGAAAAAAGAGTAAGAAATATAAATGAAGAGTTCAGATGCAGAAACCTCTGCCAAAAGAAAATCTTCTAAAACGAGCATTTTATCAATCTCCTATGTTTATGTTCAGCTATTTCATTGTAAAGGCAGTGAAATGAATCTATCCTTTGACATAAAAGTGAAATTACTGAACCTACACACATAACCTGAGGAAAATGCTTATTTTACATGAAAAATTCAAATGGCACTTTTGTTTTTTGGATCTGAACTGGTCAATTAGGCTGTTCATTATAACTCTTCTCAAAAGAGCCCTGAAAAATGTATTATGGTTTCAACAAAAAATAAGCATAGCTCTTTTTAACAATGATAATAATTAGAAATGCAACATTTCTGCATATTTAAATGATTTCTGAAGGCCCATAAGACATTGAGAACTGAAACATTTCAGATATTTCAACTTTGCCATAAAATGAATAATTAACTCATTCACTAGTATAACTGACACATACGTGAGCATTCGCAAACTGTATTTATATTAATATTTAAACTGAAAAAAACTATATAGAAATTAGACAGACAGGGCCGTTTTAAAATGGACTATTTGCCATATATTCGGGAAATATGCTATTCTTTATAACTCTTCACAAAGGAAGCCTGAAACACATATTACGGTTTTTACAAAAAATTAAGCATAGCTCTTTTTGACAATGATAATAATAAGAAATGCTTCTTGAGCAACATTTCTGCATATTTAAATGATTTCTGAAAGCACATGGGACTTTGAAAACTGAAACATTGCAGAAATTTAAGCTTTGCTGTAAAATTAATAATTAACTCATTTTCTAGCTTAATAAACACATATGTGAGCACTCGCAAACTGTATTTATATAAATATTTAAACTGAAAATAGGTAGATATAAAGAGGTTAGACAAACAGGGCTATTTGCCTTGTAATAGCAAATTATTTTCTTCCTGTTCACAAAAAATATGTTTTAATATGAAGACTCAAATTGAAAGTCAGACAAAGTTTTGCTTTAAATCTCAGCAGAATAAATCAGTTTACACACAGACAGTCTCTGTAAGCAAAATGATCCCAAGAATGAGATCACAGACATTTTTTAAAGGCAATGTTATAATGTTTTAAATTAGTATTTCTCTACAGCTCCTTAACTCTTAAACAACCAGTAAATTACACATAGCTGTAATAGCCCAATGATTATAATGCATTTGATCTTTACTTCAGCAAAACCTTAATCCATCATCACCATACACTCACACTTACTAGTACCAGGTTAGACCCCCTTTTGCCTTCAGAACTGCCTTAACCCTTTGTGGCATTGATTCAACAAAGTACTGGAAATATTCCTCAGAGATTTTGATCCATATTGGCATGATAACATCACGCAGTTGCTGCAGATTTGTGGGCTGCACATCCATGATGCAAACCTGTTCTACCACATCCCAAAGGTGCTCTTTTGGATTGAGATGTGGTGACTGTGGAGGCCATATGAGTACCGTGAACATGTTGATGATTCACGCTTTATGATATGGCGTGTTATGCTGCTGGAAGTAGCCATCTGAAGATGAGTACACTGTGGTTATAAAGGGATGGACATGGTCAGCAACAATAATGAAGTAGGCTGTGACATTGACATGATGCTCAATTGGAACTAATGGGCCCAAAGTGTGCCAAGAAAATATCCACCACACCATTGCACCACTACCACCAGCCTAAACCGTTGATATAAGGCAGGATGGATCCATGCTTTTATGTTTTTGATGCCAAATTATGACCCTACCATCCGCATGTTGCAGCAGAAATCGAGACTCATCAGACCAGGCAATGGTTTTCCAGTCTTCTATTGTCCAATTTTGGTGAGCCTGTGTGAATTATAGCCACAGTTTCCTGTTCTAAGCTGACAGTAGTGGCCCCTGGTGTGTTCTTCTGCTGCTGTAGCCCACCCGCCTCAAGGTTTGATGTGTTGTGTGTTCAGAGATGCTCTTCTGCATACCTCAGTTGTAACGAGTGGTTTATTTGAGTTACCGATGCCTTTATATCAGCTCAAACTCTTGTCAATCTCCTCTGACCTCTGGCATCAACAAGGCATTTGCGCCCACATAAATGCCACTCAGTGGATATTCTCTCTTTTTCAGACCATTCTCTGTAAACCCTAGAGATAGTTGTGCGTGAAAATCCCAGTAGATCAGCAGTTTCTGAAATACTCAGACCAGCCCGTCTGGCATCAACAACCATGTCATGTTCAAAATCGCTTAAATCACCTTTCTTCCCCATTCTTATGCTCAGTTTGAATTGCAACACATCATCTTGACCATGTCTACATGCCTAAATGCATTGAGTTGCTGCCATGTGATTGGCTGATTAGAAATTGGCATTAATGAGCAGTTGGACAAGTGTACCTAATAAAGTGGCCGGTGAGTGTATAACTGTCAATCATCAAAATATGATCATCAATATTACAAAATTTCCATCATAGGCTCAAATTGTTTATTTATTTATTTATTTATTATTATTATTATTATTTTTTTTTTAATTTTTTATTTTATTATTATTATTTTTTTATTGAAATTACAACCCCATCCCTGAAATGAATGAAATATTGTCATGTTTAAGTGGTTAATTCTGAATTTAACAAATGTGATTTTTTTTTACCTGAAATGTGAGAGAATCTATAACATTCCTCCACAGTTTTCAGATGAAGAGGACATCCACAGTTGTTCTAAAAGACTAAGAAAGCACCATGAAAAATCATATAATGGGATACAGTAAAAGGGGAAGAAATCTCGCCGGATGCCTTCATCACTGAAGAGAAAGACAGATGGGGAGGAATCATAAGCAGAGACACTGGAGCTTCCTGTTAAAGGCGATTAGTGCAGCAGTCAGGGGCTCTTCCTGCCCGCACAGCCAGCCTGCGCAGGTGAGAGCAGCCATGCATGCCCACTCCTTCCCTCCCAGTCCATTTGAGCTAGGTTGGCCCAGTGAGACAGGGTGGAGGGGTGGTGGGGGGCAAGATTAAACGGCAGGAAGAGTTTGGAGCCTTATCGCTGTTTATTCTTAGATTTCAAAACATGGAGGGGGGGTTGGTGAAGCCAAATCCCTGCCGCGCTCATTCCCCTCCGGGTCTCGCTCCTGCTTTCCTCTGCCTGCCAATCATTCCTCTGCCCACGGGGCCAAACGCAGGCCTTTCCAAAGGGGAAGCATTAGCAACACCACTTTGGCTCTCCTCCGCAGATTTGTTTATTCCTGTCTGACGAAAACTGATGCATTTTAATATGATCTCTTTTGGAGGCTATTCTGCTCGGTGAAGAGCTCTTTTAAAAAGTTGTTTATTTACACTTTGTTTATGAGGTTGTTTTGTGATCATTTGCTTTTCCAGCAAGTTTTTGATAGACACTGAGTTAACCTACCGAGACCATAAAGTGTGTGTGTGTTTTCGGTGACAGTGTGCGCGATTATTCGGGGAAATCAGAGCCAGGTGGCTGGTCCTTTGTGAGGGCGATGGTTTGTTTTGCAAGACTGCTCTCACAGATTAGATAGCTGACTGTGGAACCAATGTGTCCAAAAATCTTTCTCTACTGGACTGCTTTCATCAGTGCCCATCTTCTAGTTATCGGAAAAATAAATTCGTTTCACATATTATGCAGATAAACTTCTGAAGTGAAGGTGATATTAAAATTCAACAGTTTAGTTTTACTCACTTGGTGCATTATTTAAAGACCTGCTCCATTGATTATAAAAAAAATGGTTATTTTCACTATATTTCAATGGTCCCCTTTAAACATTTTACTGAACATAAGTAACTTGTAATGTCAACAATCTGTTGTTTGTGTATTACAGACTGATCGTTTAATATCTGATAAAACTTGATCTTGATAGTTTACCAACAAAGATTCTATTAACTATAAGTAAGTTAACAATGACGTGGCTAGTTCTTGACCATAGACTATGAGTCTACAAACACTTTACAAATCCTCTGAAAGTTTGTTAACATGTAGTTTTTAAGTTATTGAGCTGGTCCACCTCTGATATTAAGATGAACTTTTATCAGTCTGAGGACATAAGAATTATTTTATTCATAGTTATAAATGAGATCTAAAATGTCTCGAGCTTGTTCAGTTTGGACCACTTCTAGAGGTAGCTTGAGATTGTCTGCGATGTATAAATGCTCATGTGGTTGAATGCAATCACACATCCGCAAAATACCACCTACCCTCCAGCTAGTGACCAGTTTTGTGTAAGTTACTTCCAAACTGTAATACATGACATATTACTTGTTACTGTTGTTTAAAAGTAATCCCTTACTTTACACTATTACTGTGTCAAAATTGCAATACATTACATTACAGTACTCCTGTATTACTTTTGATTTACTTTCACTAAAATAAATACAAACAAACAAGATCACTAAATCAATGATATATACTTTGCTGTCTTAAGTACTTGTTATTCCCCATCGCGGGGAACTTAGTAATTCACCCTTACAAAAAAGCAAAAAGATCCTGCAGGATCCCACCCACCACATTTTTCCACATTCCAACAGGTTCTCACAGGATATTGTGAAAATTTTCTTGTAGGACTTCAACTAAACTCTTACATAGAACATTGGAATCCTACAGAGAACATGCAGGACTCCTACAGGGTACATGCAAGACACCTTCAAGAAACCTGCAGGAATCCTACAGGGAACATGCAGGACTCCTGATGGAATTCTACAGGTAACATGCAGTGGTCCTTCAGGAATCCTTAAGGACACCAAGAGGAATACAACCTACAATTGGCAGGCTGAACCTTGTTGTATTATAACATTTCTTTTGTTTCTTTTTGATTATTTGTTAGTGTGCATTTTGTAATTGTAGTCTACTGTGATATTTTTTAACATATCCAAATCATGAGTAACAGAGACAAATGCCATTTTTGTCTGATTCCTGAACATGACATTAACGAGTTTGATTCTGGCATACTTCATAGTGATTTAAACCCACATGCACACACATACACATGCATGCATGCACACTCACACACACACACACACACACACACACACACACATGCACACGCTCACATTTATTTTAAATTAATGCTTTTATTTGAGATGTTTTATATTTTTGAATCTATCCCATAATTTAGCAATTTAGCATAATTTTTTCCTCTAAAATGTATTCCTTGAGATACTAAAACAGTTTAAACTGTTTTACTTCTTTATTTTATCTAGTATAACATGTATGTATTGTTGAAACTTTTATCATTTGCCAGTGAATTTGCATTTGTCCCAAAGGTAATTCTTTAAAAATACTAAAATAATTTTTAATGAAATGAGTCAGGACTAGAACTGCTATGAGGAATAAAATCCAGACACTTAATTGTTGAATTATTCCCATTTTATATCCCTAGTCCTGGCTGAGAGACAACACAACTAAAGATAAAGAACAACTTTAACATCTTGGTTCTTCTACCAGCACTGTCTGACTTACAATTTCAAACATAAAACATAAATATATATATTTTTGGAAGTTGCATTCAAAATTCACTTGGCTCCAAAATCTGAGCAGTTTGAATGGGCATGATGCCTCCGCATCCAGCCATTCCTCGGGTGAAACATGTTGAACAGAGCTTGAAGTCTCTGAGAGAGTGTGAGATGATGCAGTGGATTGATTCAGGTACCGCATGTGAGTCAGAGCCCCGAAGGCTTCCAGTCTGCACAAAGAGAACAGGCCTCCTTTGCCAGAGTCTCCTTGATCTTCCCAGCCCCAGGTCTACTGCACCAGGAGGCCACAAGCCCTGAACCCACCCCAACGATTGCACTTGTTTACTGCCGCTACTGGATGAGAGCATCCGCTTAACACCGACGAAGACCTGCCGTGAAGTTTCCTCTCAGACTGAGCCTGAGTCTCCCTCGGCCCCTCCTCTTCCCCAGGCCTGGCTACCAAAAATAGCAGCATGGTGGAATGGACTGTGACCCCCTCACCCTGCAGTGTTAGTCTCGGTTATGGTGCAGATGCCTTTTTCCCCCTTCAAAGGTTTGCTAATGCTTCCCTTAGGATCAGACCCAAACTGTGCAGAATGTCCTCTCTCCTCCTTTTTTTTTTTCACATTTCTCTCTCTCTCTCTCTCTCTCTCTCTCTTCCAGTCTTTCTCCTTCCTCCTTCCTCACTGTTGCTGCCAGGGGGCACAGAAATAATTCAAACTCAATGCATATTGCAAGCGCTTTGGTCAGTGCTGCAGCCGGCGATTAATGACACATTAGTTTAGTGAAGTGACCCGGCTGCCTCACACTCCATAATAAATAGCTGGGGTCTGAAACAAACTTCGCCCGGGTCCGCGGTGAATGCCTTCAGAGTATGCTGTACTTTAAAGGAATTTTCAACACACAAAGACGACAAAAAAAAAAAAAAAAAAAGAGGAAGGGGGGGGAAGAAGAAGAAAAAGAAATAGCATCCCTTTAGGTAACAGAATGATTTCTGCATTGTTTAATATTTAATCACCTTGCCTTCCAACATTCAGATTTCTTTTTGCATATTCTATATAAAAATATATAATTAATGTCTGAGAAGCACATAAAAGAAAAACTAAATTCTCACAAGAGCTGGAAAAATCATTTGTTGTTCTGGAGAACAAATTAATGCGGGTGATAAAAGGAGATGCTGAGGCCATGTTTTTCTTCCTTTTTTGTCTATATTATCTACCTTCAGATCCTGGATTCTTTTGTTTCGGGGTTGGACGAGGTTGTTGGTCATTTTGCTGGGTGCTTTTTTTCCTCAAGGTGTACCTTTCTTTGGAGTGTGTCTTCAAATCTGTTTGTTTTGCACATAATTCAAAATCTCATTAACGCATGTTTTTTTGACCCCTGACACAGATACCAATTTGAAATAGAATATCATTTGTTTGGAATATTAAGCTAGCGTCTTCAGTTTCATGAGTGATACAATCAAGCTAAAGTGACTTTTGGAGCCTTTTAACTTTTGAATATGGCTTTGGTTTTGAGCTTCCCCCCAGTACTACTGTATAGTGAATGAATTAACCATGTAATGGTTGTGAAGGCCACAGACATTCAGCTTTAGGGTGAATTTTGAACAGTATTTCTGAAGTACATTGGTTTTTCCAAAGAAAAGAAAACAACTGAGTGCCTACCCTGGTATTGAAACTATCCCTCAAGGACAATCAACTGGAAATATAAAAAGTTACTCCACCACTAAATGAAAATCTGTCATCATTTACTTACCATCATGTCTTTGCAAATAAATGTAAAATTCAGTCATCTTCAGAAAACAAACATAACAGAGATTTCTACACCTTCATTGAAAGTCTATTCACCCAAAACTCTGACACTTCAAAATATTCATAAAGAGATCACAGAATAATTCCATAGGAATTGTCCAGTTCATTTAAAGTATTCTTAAGAAAATAGATCACTTTATAAGATTTAATTTAGGCTAAGGGTGTTTCAGGGCCACTGTCCTGAGTTTAGCTATAATTAATCAATTACTATTATTAATTAAACATAACTGAACAGGCAAATCAATGTCTTCAGGATTAATAGAAACGAGGTGTTTTAGAGATAGCTGGAGCAAAACTCTTCAGGACAGTAGGCCTTCACAAGCAGAGTATGACAGTGTTTACAGCAAAATTTGGTCATGCCAGCCTCAGCATGTTTGCTTGATGCGTAAGGACCAATGCGGTCCATTCTAGAATGTCATGCCAACACGTTTCTGCTCAAAAATCAATAAGGTTAGCTTTTGTGTGCATAATGCAGGTAGGGTTGAGCTTCATTTTATGTTTTTTTCTGATTGAATGTCTAATTTAAAAATGTTCATCATATAAAGATTTTGTGTCTTCAAAATATTTGGTTGAAACAAGATTCCTGTGTATTAATTATTATTTTTTATGTGTTTGATTAAAATTTAACGAATAAGTTTAATGAAGAAAAATTAAATTTTTGTTTAAAAGAAAACTTAAAGGTTATTTTAAAAAGTAAAAACATTTATACAATTTTAATAGAAAACCTTTGTATATTGGTAGAAATGAGATTTTAATATCACAACAATACATTTCTACTTTACGATTGTGACAGGAAAACAAGCAGGCATTGTTTTGTCATTTGTGACCATAGACCACAAAAAGAGTCATAAGAGTAAACTTTTGAAAATTAAGATTTATGCATTCATAGGTGAATAAATAAGCTTTCAATTTCTATGATATGACAAGATAGTCGAGAACTATTTGAAAATATGCATTCTGATGTTTTAGATAAATCAAAATGCTGAGAAAATTGTTTAAATGAAGTTCTTTAATGCATATTAATAATAATAATGTTAGTTTTTTTTATACATTTACAGTTGTAAATAAAAAAAGTCTTCATGGAACATGATCTTTACTTAATATTCCAATTATTTGCCATGTATTTTGGTATTTTCCCACAAATATAGCTGTTTAAAATAAGACTTTATGGTTTTGTAGCCCACAAAATAACATTGTACAGTATAATAATAACTACAAGAGCTTTTTTGTAGTGATTTGAAAACCACACCACTATCTCAACTGTCTTACTTACTGTATCTGAACCTGTGTATAGGCATACTACAACATGAGGTCAGATGAGAAAGACCATGTCATCTCAGGCCTGCAGATGGCAGAATAATGGACTGCATCTCTGAAGATCCCTGACAACAGGTAAGCTTAAAGTACAAACTCATGCATGCAACATGCATTGTACTTCTAGGCACAGAGCTTTATGTGCCCTATATGAATATGTCTGCAAGTGCATGCATTCATACCTTTGTCCTTCATATAGCCGGTATGTCGACAAGCCCCAAATGTCAATAGTATTATCAGGTGGCTGTTTTGGTCAAATTTGCATCTGGCAGCATCAGTGTGGGCCTATTTCTAAAGAGCAGAGGTTCAGAGCAGTCACAGCTTAGCATTCATATTGATAAGGGTATACTCAAAGGAGGGCTAAGAAATGCATTTGCCTTGTCAAAGCTGGACAAATTCCCTGCTGACTGCTATGAGGTTGCGCTCCTCTGAGGTTCAAAGAGAGAATGACAAAGGAGAAGATTGTCAGGTGCAAAGACTGAGAATAAGACCAGCACAGATAGAGGGAGCTGGAACAGGCACTGAGCTGTAATTATGACCAGGGTGACCATAGTCTGAGCCTCAGACAGATCGACCGACCACCCACAGTCTGTTCACTGACCACCTGATGCATATTACCCACACAACTGGAAAACTGTCTTGATCTTGTTCCATTCTAGCTGAGTTTGTGCAGCCACCAAAGACACACAGGGTTTTTTATCAGTCAGACTGAAGTAAAGTTGTGTTTACAATGTGTTTACAAGGTACTAGTGCTGATATGACAAGTGTAACAATGTGATTTCTTTAGATATCAACATGCAAAACTGCTGGCCTTAATATAAGCAGCACAAAAACAATCATGCAATAATGTTTTATATGTTATCAGTAAAAAAGACAGGAATATACAAACTAAAATACATCTTTAAACTGACTTGTGTTCACACACAAATATACAATGTGATCAGTGACTATTAAAATGCTTAATTTATTTAAATTATTTTAATCACTGACCAATGTTCTACAAAGCATCACAAACATGTATTTAAATGAGGCATTCTAATGAGCATTGTCTATAACTAACTATTATTAGTCACAAATTAAATTGGTTTTGTTACTATTGCAAACTACTACTTGAATATAACACACATACATGCATACATACATACAGTACATGCGTAAAAACATACTGGTAATGCTCTCTTGGTCATGCATAGGGCCAGACAAAATCTTAGGAATTTTTTTTGCTGTTTCTGTGCAGAATTTTGTAAAAAATCTGCGGATTTATGTGGAATGATTTTGGTAGTATTGTAACAAAAAAAATATATATTACCCTTTTAACTTTTTTAATGTTTCCAATGCAAATCCAATTAGATCCACTTATTTTGTAGCTAAACAAAGCAAGTCTCTCATATAATGCAAGGGTGTAGAATTAGCATGGACAGAGGGGACGTGTGCACACCAATATCCACAAATTATTAAAATGTCCCCACCAATAATTTAATCACCTCCAAATTAAAATAATGCTTTGTGGAAATTTTCCAGTCTTAGTGTGCAAGACTCTGGTGAGACAGGGACATAAGCAGCCAGGCCCGTGCACAGAGGTGAAGAGGGGTTTTGCGATCGCAAAGTGAAGACATGGTCAGTGAGACCCCCCTGTGCACGGCCCTGTAAGCAGCTACATTTCAAAGAAAATTGTCAGTCACTTGAAGTCAAGTTCGCTGCAAGTCCACCATAATAGTAGATGTGCAATTAATAAATATTTTTTTTTGATTTTGGCCTCTATGACGATTATAAAAAAACAACAATCGTGATAAAATGGTTATTGTGTCATATGCCTCCCCCTTTCCAGAAATCGCAGAACTTCCAGAGGTTTTATTCTTTGTCAAAGTAAAATCATGTGAAGACATGCTTGATTTAATGTTGTTTTTATTACTAATTGTATTTGATTTATTTATTAATTAATTATTTATCAAATTTTTTAAAGTTCGAAATAGAAGACGTGCTGTTCTGTTTGCACGCTCAGAGAAGGAAAAGAACATGCATGTAAAGTCATCCTTTAGCTTAAAGTGCATAAAGGACAATATTATACTTGCAAAAATGCACAAATAAGCCCTTAGTAAAAGAAAGTCTTTATTAAACTACCTTTTTGTCAGAAATTCCTTTATCTTTACATTTTAAATGAGATGTGAAAATTTACAAAAGTAAATAAATAGACTCATTCATTCATTTATTTTCTTTTCGGCTTAGTCCCTTTATTAACCTGGGGTCGCCACAGCGGAATGAACTGCCAACTTATCCAGCATTTGTTTTATGCAGCGGATGCCCTTTCAGCTGCAACCCATCACTAGGAAACACATACACACTTATTCACACACGCATACATTACAGACAATTTAGCCTACCCAATTCACCTGTACCGCATGTCTTTGGACTGTGGGGGAAACCGGAGCACCCGGAGGAAACCCACGCGAACACAGGAAGAACATGCAAACTCCACACAAAAACGCCAACTGACCCAGCCAAGACTCAAACCAGCGACCTTCTTGCTGTAATCCGACAGTACTGCGCCACTGTGTTGCCCATAAATAGACTCAATAAATGATAAATATTGATGGGCTTAAAATTTGCAGATTTCTGCGCGCGCAGATTCCATGTGGGCCTATTCATGTATAATTCACTATTAACAAACCATTAAATAAGACTTTTGGGTCTACTAAACTACCAGGTTGCTTATTAATAGTTAGGAGCTATAGTTATTGGGCACAATTTGGAATGAGATCATACTTTATAAGTGCTAATAAACAGCCAACAACTTAATAACTGGCAGGTAAAAATAAAGTAGTTAATAGTGGGAATTGTTACTTAA
Organism: Danio aesculapii; assembly: GCF_903798145.1. Taxonomy (NCBI): domain Eukaryota; kingdom Metazoa; phylum Chordata; class Actinopteri; order Cypriniformes; family Danionidae; genus Danio; species Danio aesculapii. The sequence goes on along the minus strand of NC_079447.1, from coordinate 27,074,915 downwards.
ACTATATGTAACTTTATCATTTACACCATGTGAGCAAATATTCCAGGAGATATGACAATACAATTTGTACTACTGCACTAAAAGTTGACAGGCTGTACTTTGACGGACACTCCTCAAACGCATAGTGTTTTTCACTATCAGGAATGCATATTATACTACAAAAGTGATTAACTCCACTTTTGTTTTAACATAGCATTTGCATTTATTATGCATGCACACGGAGACGTACACAAGACAGACCATACATGTTCAATATGTAATGATGGAGGTAACAGCTATACTGTATGTCATAGAGTCTGCAGCTGGGCATTGTTTCGCGCTGGCAGGGAGGCTGCAGACACACAGAATGTGAAGTAAAATGAACACACATTCTTATCAGATGCAGATTTCTCTACTGCAGCATGTGGCAGTGGAGTTGGCTGGCAGTGTCGGTGGAGGGGCCGCTGGCCTGCGCCGGGGGGCATGCTAAGGATAATTGGAGGGCCGGCATATTGAGAATGAGGCCAGGCAGCCCAGTCTGCTCAGGGGGGGTCAGTGCTCTGCACTCACAGCTGGTCATTAGTGACCCACGCTGAAAGGAATATGGAGCTATGCTAAAAAACCTATTAAAATTTTAGCTCAGTGGCTGTGACAACATTACAGGAGAGAGGTGAGAGAGGGAGATTAATCTTTATTGGGCGATTAGCGAATATGGCCTTCGTCCGCGGAAACGGGACACACTCTGGGCTGCCAAGTACAGTGCTGACACATAGACTAAGGCCGAAATATATATGAAAATAGCTCTCCTATTCACTCTGAAGGGTGGAATATGTGTGTAGTGAGCACTCTGAATGGAGAACACTGTGACTTTTTGCATTATACTGACTTTAACTAACAGCTGGTTGATTGGTTGGGTGGCAGATTCTGATACCGATACTGATAACTGTACTGGCTCATTAGTATACAGTATTAACTAGTTTTATAGCTGCCTGAAATTCTTTTCAATGAACATAAACTAGATCTATTCAACTGGCCATCTTTTTAATAGAAGCATAAAGTAAGATTTTTCAGATCCAGCTGTGTCTGACAAATTATATTTTGTACAATTTTCAGTTAATTATTTTAGAGAGAGAAAATCAATCAGCATTTTCCATGCTATTGCCGATATGCTATTAGGTTTATATTGATCAAAACAGGCCAATAAATATCGATAGCCAATACATCTGTGTATCTCTAGAGAACATACTGTACATGTACACACACACACACACACACACACACACACACACACACACACACACACACACACACACACACATATATATATGCACTACTTAAAAAAAGTCTTGTCGCCTATCTCTTTGCCTAAGTTTTAGGAGCAACAAATGATAACTTGACTTCCAGTTGATTGCATAGTATCAGAAGTGGCTAATATGAATGGCAAAGGTCTCTAGATTACACTTATTTTACCCGAATAAAATATGATCATGCCTTAATGTTAAATTATTTCATTAGGACATACAGCATATAAAGTCATGGTGCAATGGAAAAATAATTAATATTGTGATGACTCCCATGAGCTTGGAGGACTGCATCCATACATCTTGGCAATGACCCAAATAACTTATTAATATAGTCATGTGGAATGGCAAAGAAAGCATTCTTGCAGGACTCCCAGAGTTTATCAAGATTCTTTGGAATTATATTCAGTGCTAATACTAACGCTAATACATGTACCCCAGGCATGCTTAATAATGTTCATATCTGGTGACTGGGTTGGCCAATCCCAAAGCACCGAAGCACATTCTTTGTTTTTAGGAACTTTGATGTGGAGGCCCGAAGTATGAGAAGGAACGCTATCCTGCTGAAGAATTTACCCTCAACCTGTGGTTTGTAATGTAATGGGCAGCACAAATGTCTTGATACCTCAAGCTGTTGATGTTGCTATCCACTCTGCAGATCTCTCACATGTGCCAATACTGAATGTTACCCCAAACCATGATTTTTTCTTCACCAAACTGATTTTTGTCCGAATTTTGGGTCCACGTGGGTTCCAATAGGTCTTCTGCAGTATTTGGGATGATTGGGATGCAGTTCAACAGATGATTCATTAGAAAAATCTACCTTCTGCCACTTTTCTAAATGATCAACTAGAAGTCAAGATATTATTTGTTGCTCTTACAACTGCGATCCACGGCAAGACTTTTGTCAGGCATATATATATATTTATATATTACTTTTAAAGCCTTTTTATACATTTATTAAAGTATGAAATTAACCAAATAAGTTTCTATTTTTTTCTAGTATTTCATTTAACTTTCAATGAGACATGACAAAAAAATGTGATGGTGTTCACAAAACTTTATGCTAAAAAATGACAATCATCACTGATAATAAGAAGACCCAATATTTATAATTGAGCTAAAGTAAAATATGTTTTAATGGAGCACCAAATCAGCACATTAGACTGATTTCTTGAAGACCGGAGTAATGGCTTCTAAAACTTCAGCATTGTCATCATAAGAATAATTTAACTTATGAGTTAAATGTAATTGACATACAACTCTCCAGCGTAGAGATATTTACATACTACTTGAATAGCTTTGCATTATGAAAAATGAGCTTTTCAAATGGTAAGCTATTTACATGCAGCTAAAATGTTTGCTTTGGGAATTCCAGAATAACTAAATCTGTCCGTGTGGATAGCCTGGCATGCTTTTAGTCCAGTCTGAAATGACCAGCTATGACTCTACAGGGTTAATTGCGTCAGATATTAAAGTGTTCTTTTAAAATACATTAAGCCCAAGGCTGAAGTTGAAGTCAATGCTGTAATGTTACTTATTAAAATGAAAAATGGGAATTATAAATGGGGTAGGTGAAGACAAGTATATCCAGCCTAGTGCAAAAAATATCAGAAGTGAGTGAGAAGGCATTAACATTATAAGAAAGTCTCTGGAGATGAGTATATGTGGAACATTATAATGAGCTATAGACTTGCACAACTTCATACTGCATATCGCCTTCTAAATGAGCATATAATGCACATATCTGATTCTTATGCAGGCACTCCTGGTCCAGTTTGACCAACCATGTGCTGCAGTTTGTAATTAGTGCAGCCGTTTCATTTCAGAGAAAGAAAGAGCAACTAGGGGACCATGAAGAGAAAAGTGACTGAACAATAGCAAAAGAAATCGAGAAAAGAGAGAGAGACAGACATAATCTAACCAATCTGACACTGACCCTTTTCATTAAAGGCTGATTAAAACTTTTAAAAATGCTGTTTGCCCCTAGAAGACGATAACCTCTACAACGCGAGACATTAAAGAATAATAACCATCTATAAAAAGGGACAAAGAAATTCTTGCCTGAGCTAGAAAAACCCAATTGGAACATTTTAGAAAATTAATGAAATTTTAGATCAAATGAATAATAAATTAGGGGGGATGAATTATAAATGAGAAAAAAGTGCTCTTACTATCAAACAGTACTAAAGGAACATGTAATCCTCAACAAGCTTGAAGAAACAGGGTCAGGTTCAAGCCGCCGTTGTGGTGCGCAAAAAACAAAGGTTTCAGCTCTACTCGGCTTTGAAGATAATTGAAACAACTGTGCTTGAAAGGACTTCAGCCTGACTAGCAACTACACAGGCCAGTTTTACTTGTTTTTATTTTGCCAACAACAATGGGATTTGCGTTGTTCTGCTCTTTTCACCAAAAAAAAAAAAAAAAGAATTATAGTAAAAAATAGCACATCAAATGCATGCTTGTGCTCACATTCCTCGCTACTTAATGAAGTTCTTAAAAGCTCCATTAAAAATGAAACTCAAAATATGCTAAACGTTTCATGTTGCTGAAAGTTGGCCCATTAAAAGTTGGGTCTTCTTGAAAGGAGCCATGAAACGAACTTCATCTTTGTTGCACAACATCAATCCCGCACACTTAAAATGACCAAAAATAATGAACAATCATACAATTATCTTTATCAATCATGAACATGTTCCTTTATCGAATACTAAATTCAATTATTAATGTTTTAATTATACAAATGAATTAAAGCATAAATATTGAGCGATGTTTAGTTTAATATTTAATAGAATCACCTTTTTTTCAGGTCGTAGTAGAGATGCAAAGCTTCCCCAACTTCTCGTTTCTGCAATATAAGTGATAATGACCTCTGAGTGAGTCTTCAAATTGCATTACTGTTGTGCGCTGCAATGATACACAGATCAATCTCTGTTATCATAACGGCAATATTTAGTACTCGGAGATATTGCCTGGCTGTTATCTGCTCTAGCCTGAGGAACAAAGAGTTTTATTGAGCCCAATAAACATGATACTTTCAGGGTGGGGTGACTGCTGGCTGGTGGTCTTATTGGAGGGTGTTAAATGGCTCATTGGCACAAGGTTGTGGATGTGTGAAATGACAGTTCAGGGTGAAAGGCCATCAGTCAGTGTAAACAAATCACACGCTAACCAACGGATACTCACTGACGGAGAGTGGATGGAGATGGAGTTTTAGTGGAGCCCCGCCGAGCCGCTGTGTTGTGAGATGTGGGTATAGTGTGGTAATAGTACACCTAACACAATGGTGTGGGCTCTTTAAGTTTATTGCCTGCGTAATGCAAAGGCATTTACTCAGTTATGATTCCTTTTGGGATGCTACAGTTTGCATGATTATAGAAAGGAAAATGTTAAATTTTATATTTAAAGTCTGTCCATTTCCAATTAAACATTGTAATTATCTGTGAAAATGCAAGCCCTGTTTAAAATTGATTATATGATTTGTTTTTACCAATATCATCTCAAGTGGACAATGCTAAATGTAGGAGAAAATGATTCTGATATGTTTTGAGCTTTTTTGACCACTTCTGGAGGTACTTGAAAATACATTCAGTCCAACTGCTTTTGTGGTGTTAAATCATTTACTCAAGACTCATTCTGGCCAGATCATTTTGTTCACTGTAGACTCGCTCTGAAATGGATTGGAATGGATATTTTGAATCAGTGAACTGTTGACTAAGGGCGCACTCACACTATGTACAGTTGCCTTGAACCGGGCCGAAGCACGCTTGTCCCCCCTCCCGTCTTCCCCGACGGCCCGCACTCACATTGCATTCGGGCCTGAGCACGCTTACATCATCGATGATGCGCTGTTCAGTTTAAGAAGCGCTCTCGCTCAGCACAGTGGAGATTTCTTTACATCGTTTTAGTCGTTTGAGATGCAGTGACATGGAGTGAAATATTTCGCCGAACAGATCAGCCACTTTTGATGCTCATAAACAATCATAAATTCCTCGTGCTGCAGGAATTAGGAGGTTTTCTGAAGGTGCAGCTGTCGTGCAGTGAGGGGTTTGCGTCTTTAATAATCTACGACAGTTTGCGTTCATTGAACAGCAAGAATGATTAATTAAATCAAATGAAACAGTCCCTTAAAAGCCACGTCTCATCTTCAGTTTTGGGCTCAGGCATGCTTTGCACTCAGACTACAAGCGTATCATGCCTGAGCCCAAGTGAACCATGCTATGGCACACTTCTTCCAATCGGGCCAGGGCCAGCCAACTGAACCGCGCATGAGCCCAATTCAGAGCACTCACACTACTCAAATGATCTGGGAAACGGGCCTGGGCATGGTTCAGATAGCATAGTGTGAGTGCGCCCTTAACAACACATGCATATTGATCAGTTCAATTCTCAAATACAGTATACTGCTCATTGGGATTTGTAAAATGATTTATTTATGACTCAATTCAATCAGACTGTTGTGTCTCAGAGATGTTGATAGTTTCTCCAATTAAAGAAAGCTGCTCCTCTACATATGTTAATATCATGTAGAAATAGTGATGTGTCTTGGCTGACCATTAGTAAAAACTTGTTAATGTTCATACCAGGTGGAAACCCAAACAGCCTATTAGTACTCTAATATTCTAATAATGCAAACTAATATTCTAATGATGGCATGCAGTTACAAGTTAGTAACAATCAGTATAATGTCTAAAGTGGCCCGTTTAAATAAAGTGCATGCCAAAAAATATAAAAAACAAAAATATAACTTTACTTCTGACATATGCTTTTAAACTACATTTTCACTGTGCAAAAAACTCTCCTCTGGGCTGGACAAAGTGAGATTTGCATCTTTACTGATGCACTGAGTAACATACACAATTATAGGCTACATTACAAAAATATAGTATTTAGGGTAAAAATATGATTACAAACATTCAAAGCTTCATTAGAAAACCTTCTAATGTAAATATGATGTAATAAAAATTGTATGTGAACTGTCTTTATATGAACATCAAAATGGCCACTGTGGACATTTTAGTATTTATAGAATTCTGCTGGTTCCAGTGTTAAATAAGTTGATATAAAAATATATTATAATATAGGATGTCGTGATGGCGCAGTGGGTAGCACAATCGCCTCACAGCAAGAAGGTCGCTGGTTTGAGCCGTGGCTGGGTCAGTTTGCATTTCTGTGTGGAGCTTGCATGTTCTTCCCGTGTTCACATGGGTTTCCTCCTGGTGCTCTGTTTTCCCCCACAAGTCCAAAGAGAAGCGCTATAGGTGAATTGAATAAACTAAACTGGCCCTAGTGTATGTGTGTAAATGCAAGAGTGCATGGGAATTTCCTAGTGTTGGGTTGTGGCTGGAAAGGCATCTGCTGCGTAAAATACATGCTGGATAAGTTGGCGGTTCATTCCGCTGAGGCGACCCCTGATTAATAAAGGGACTAAGCCGAAAAGAAAATGAATGAATGAATGAATGAATGAATATATTATTAGTATTATTTAATATTATTTAAAAAAAATTATGATGAAAATAAAAGGTAACACTTCAATACAGGAAACACAAATTTACCATTAACTACAACGTTTGCCTCAATAAACTCCTAATATCCTGTGTATTAATAGTGAGGTAGACATTGTAGAGCATAAAATTAGGCATGGTCCAGAATATGTAAGTTATAAGCAACTCGTAAACAGTGAAAACTGGTCCCATTTCTTAAGTGTTACCAAATATACTATTAATATAATGAATATAAAAAAGTTGATGGAGCACAAACACCCTCAGGATGTTTCAAATGTCCCCTGGAGTGCATTACACAGACACCAAATAATGTGGAAAATGCTAAAAACCGAAAGACAGTTGATAAGAGAAATCTGACTGGCAGACAGCAGGCCGCTGCTGTCAAGTCTGGCAGATAATGAATAAATTGTCAGAGTTCCTGAGATGCCTCTCAGTAAGACCTTCAGAACAGGTTGTGATTTGTGCAATGTGTGGAGTCAACCACCAGCTCTCTGAATGAGATCACGGACTGCGTTCCTGAAGTGAACAATTATAATTGTAGACGACTCTACGGCTGAAAGCTCGGATGAACCGGTTCCTCTCGCAGTCTGCTCCTCTGTGGATACACGGATAGTGAGTTCGCCTTATGTTAGCAGTTAGCGTTATACGCTTTCGCACACACCTCTTATTCACTTGGCCGTGGAGCATCCAGACCCGTCCGTAGGCTGCAGGAAAACTCACAGCTCTGTAAGACTGTTAAAAGTAGATAATTGGAAACAGGAGGAAGTCGTCCTTACAATAGGCATCTACCAACGCGCAGCTTGTTACCAAAAGTGCTTTAATAATTAATGTAGTTCCCTTCCCTGTTCGACACTCTGTCTTTGATATAAGGTTACTGCGCTCGGGGTCCTGCTGAAGGACTAGGCTAAGCAGTCAAACCTTTTCAAGTCCTTCTTCTCTCTCTCTCCTGCCCAAACATGCACCCTGCCCTGCGTCTTTTCAGGAGTGAGGGCAATCAAGCACAGAAACCGCTCTCTTCTCCTCTCTTTTTGGCACCATCAGCACATTTTCATTTTTTAGCCGTTTAATTGGCCTTGCTTATCCAATTATTCCTCAGGTTAGCCATCCTTTCTGTAAATTTCAGAGGAGAGAGTGTAAATCGAACTGCGTTTGAGTGTAAGGTCATTGACGAGTAATAGTGGGCCATCATTAGCAATGGATGTTCTGGATGGGCTGAGTGAAAGCGTGTAATGCTCTCCTCAGTGGGAGGCTCAGGATGAAGAATGAGAAAATAATTATTGCGTGCCTCCACTTTTCAACAGCATTCCCAGGGTTTATCAAGGTCACCGGGGGTCGAGAACAGGCTAGTTCTTTGCTTGTATCATCAATGCTAAGTGCCTGCCAGTTAGGATGAGATTTTTTCCCCTTGTCTGTAGACAGATCATCTCATAAATACATGAACCTGTAGGCTTGGATTAATGGAAATATAAATTCAGTGTACTGTAAACTTACTGTACTGTGCAAAAGCCACCCTTAAGCCTCATTCACACTATGAGCGACTTGCAGCAGCAAAGCGACAAGGGACAGCATATTTCAACAGAGAGTGAGTGACTTCAGGTGACCTCTGTCTACATGAGCGAGTTTGATGTGTCGATCGACGCAACAAAGTTGAGAATCTTTCAACTTTATGCAAATAAAGTGCAACTTTCTTGAGCGACAGCCAATAGGAACACCAGTAGAGCTCACGTAATCCTCTCTTTGCCTGCTCAGAGGCTGGTCATATTCTCTGTGCTGTAGACCTACATAGACCCACGTTTAAAGCAGGTCGCCACCCAGAGCGACAGGCAGCTACAAAGTCGCTGCTGGTGTGAATGAGGCATTATGACCATATATGATCACATTCATTCATATCTAATTTTATCTCTGTTTGCACCTGAACAGTAAAGTTATATTTTGAGAGTTGATAAAGTGCTAACAGTAATTAACTAGCCTCCACAGATTTTACACTTGAATGAAATTAAGACTATGGTTAAACAAGTATAATGTAGCCAAAAATGGAAAAGTTTTGTCTTGCTTTTTGTCAACTTTTTTTTTTTTTTTAAACAATCAGCAGTTGTACGTATCCTGGTCTAAAACAGGGGCATCAAACTCAGTTCCTGGAGGGCCGCAGCCCTTTAGAGTTTAGTTCAAGCCCTGCTTCAACACACCAATATGTTGGTATCAAACAAGCCTAAAGCATTCAATTAGTTTGTTCAGGTGTGTTTAATTGGGGTGGGAACTAAACTGTGCAGAACTGTGGCACTCTAGGAACTGAGTTTGACACCTGAGGTCTAAAACAACGTGTTATGAAGTAGCGTCATTGGATTGACACTGATATCTACAGTATGTTTAATTTCTGGTTGGGTTGTGTAAGATGAATCTCAGCATTTGGTTGAAATGTAAAGTAAATGAACACTTTGCTAATGAAGTGTTAGGAATCACTTGTGTACTGTACCATGGTTGTGTGTTTCTTACCTCTTATCTATAATACACTCCCCTAAATATGTACAATGCATGTGCATGATGTCATTGTTTTCATAGACTTTCATTTAGGTGTTTATAGGGACAGGACAATGGCAGTTTTAAAATGTGTTTTCAGTCCCAAAAATGAAGTGATACCCAAACAGTTAAAATGTATTGTAATGACCTGACCCACAGCACTATTGCCAGGTGCATCATGGGAAATGGATTAGAGTTAGTTTATGTGATATATTAGTTAAAATACATTAAGCCCAATGTTTCATTTATTTATAAAATATTGGCCATAACCATCAAAGAGGGTGGTATGGTCCTGTTAAGGGTTGTTGCTATTCTAAACTCAGAATAAAAAAATGTTAACTGACAGTGCTGCCTCCTACCTGTTTATTCTGCCAGATTGCTAACAACAGAGACACTCAGGGTCATGCAGTGTATGGGACACAAATGTTCTTCTTGCTAATGTGTGGATAACCATAAAGTAATACGCCGCAAATGGCAGCACCCTGCTAGCCATTTTAGATTAATTAAACAGTTTAGCTAGGTTATATTAGCTCCAGTTGCCCATATACAGCATTTATTACAGTATGAAAAGATTCCCGTTTTTGTTTGAAAGCGTTATGTAAATGATCCATAAATCTAAACTTGGGAAAGGGCTGAAAGAAGTCTGATTAACTTTAGAGAAATCTCCTTAAGAGTTCAAGAGTGTGCTTAGCTGCAATGGAGGTGGCACCGTATACTGACGTTTACCAGAAAAAAACATAGTTTTTTCATTTTTTAACCATTTTTTTTATTGTGTAAATACAGTATTGCTACTGTAAAAAATTGCTAAAACAGAGAGGGGTCTGGATGCAGACCCTGTGCAGTGCAATCTGTGCTGCATCCAATGCTTTTTAATGGCTCACCTAACCCCACCCCTAACCCTACCCGTCACAGTGACATCACTCATTCCGTTGAGTGCATTGTGTCTGACATTGCATCGCTGAATGATGCAATCTCAGCTTGCATCATAAAGGCTGCATGCAGATACTATAGCTAAAACACTAGTGCTGATTTTCTTTCTATTTTTTTTCTTTCTTTTTTTTTTCGTGCAATCCCAATTATAAGTGGACATTTAGTGACATTCCTTAAGAGGCATGCCTACATAAATCTGAGTTTTTCAGAACTAATAATACTTCAAAATATGTAACTAAATTCCCATGTTAAAATAGCAAATTCATGCTTTGACCCCTTAAAGGATTCAGATGTGTGATCATCCTTGCATTGCATGCGTCAAAATGCTTTGCACTTTAGTGATGTTTTGTGTTTAATTTCTCCTTCTAGCATGAGCATGTGACATTGCTTTACATAAGGTAACTAAACAATTAAATACAAATAAATAATATTAATAATATGAAACTATCACAGGTACATTTGAAAAAGATTTTGAGTTCTTCTTTGTACGGAAATCTTTACTATTAATTAACACATTAGATAATATTAATTCAAAATGAAGAAGTGCATTTTTAGTAGAAATGCAAGAGATTGCATACATTGTAAAAAAAAAAAATCTTAATTTTGTTTTGTTTTTTTCGGCAGGATAATGGTCGTTAAATTACAGACATTTATCATAAAATAACAGACGTTAAATTGCAGAAATTTCCTTAAATTTTAAATTTCAGTAAATTTTAATAATTTACCATCTGTTATTTTAGGGTAAATGCCTGTAATTCAACGGTCCTTATTTTACTTTTTTTTTTTTGGGACCCTAAAAAACGTAAAATAATTTTTTTTTAATAGTGTACTGTAAATGCTGGGCTTTACGCAATTAAGCTGCGGTCACATGAGTTTGAGCATGCAAAATTCTGTAGTACGGCGCTGTGAAAAGGGGCAGGATTAAACAAGATGATTAGACATTTAAAAAAACGAGCGATTGGTCTATGGAATAAAATCACTGTCATTAATATTTCGTGCGTAAATAAAATTCACGCATCCGTAATTATAAAATCGTAAAGGAAAAAGGAGCGTACTCGTAATTTTACGAGGCTACAATTAAAAAATCTGCGATTAGAACAGACACAGATACGACATTTTGTTTTTCTGTTTGTTTATGACTGATAATTTTACGATGGGTGTACTTTACAAACACGAATTACAGTTTCTCTACGGACACGAAGTCCTGATTACGAGTACGAATCAAACAGCGAGACTTCACTGTCAAAATTACGTCACCGCTTCCACAGGCATTAATAAACAAGCGAGAGTCATCGATCATAACGGCGCGCCTGCTGGACGTTCGAGCTTACACACACCGTCTCAGATAAGATTTCTGTTATTCCCTCTTTGAGAGATGTCCGTCATGAGCTGTAATAAAGGTTGAGACTCAATGAGGTCCTATTTCGCTGTGTTTCTTGGACATTTTACTGAATCAAAATTAAGAACGAGCAGAGGATAGAGAGCTAGCATAATGTCAGTTAACGTTACAGGCAGCGAGCGCAGAGTCTCTCAGTGAATCACTGAACGGTGTTCAACTATAACAGGACATCTGTTGATTAAGTCACCTTTTTTAAAGCCAGATCGAATATTGATCTATTATGTAATGAAGATATCAGCAAAAGGCAGTTTAAATATTTGAGGGTTTGTGCTCACCAGAAGTTTGTAACGTTAAACATTTATGAGACTATGAATCAAAATAAATAAATGTTAAATATGTGACCCCGGACCACAAAACCAGACATGAGGGGCAATCATCTGAAACAGACCTGTATGTCATCTGAAAGCTGAATAATTAAGCCCCTCATTAATGTATGGAGAGGAGATGACATGATCAGATATATATTTTTATATTATCTTTAAATTTGTACAAAGTAAGGTATTAGTAACTATTGATATAAATGTTTGTTATGTTAATTGTTATTATCTGTTTGTTATATTACTTGATTAAACTATTAGTTACATTATATTGTATTACTATAATTAATAAACTATTACCATAAACATTTATATTACCATTTAGCCTTATACTATTCTGTGTGTTTCACTCTTTCCGTGTGTGTTTGTTCTATATTGGTGATTGTTTAATTACCACATTATATTTTGCTTATTCTGGTTTATTTAAAGTTAATTAATTGATAAGAGTAAAACTTTTCTTTGTTTTATCTACCTATACTGGATAAATCTGTCTAATTTAATTTGTGTTCTCTGGTGATCTTAGAGTATTTGAGAGTTATTTAAACAGTTAAAATAGGTGACTTAATCAACAGATGTCATGTTATAGTTAAGTGATTCACTGAGAGACTCTGCGCTCGCTGCCTGTAACGTTAACTGACATAATGCTAGCTCTCTATCCTCGGCCCGTTCTTAATTTTGATTCAGTAAAATGTCCAAGAAACACAGCGAAATAGGACCTCATTGAGTCTCAACCTTTATTACAGCTCATAAGGGCATTTCTCAAAGAGGGAATAACAGAAATCTTATCTGAGACGGTGTGTGTAAGCTCGAACGTCCAGCAGGCGCGCCGTTATGATCGATGACTCTCGCTTGTTTATTAATGCCTGTGGAAGCGGTGACGTAATTTTGACAGTGAAGTCTCGCTGTTTGATTCGTACTCGTAATCAGGACTTCGTGTCCGTAGAGAAACTGTAATTCGTGTTTGTAAAGTACACCCATCGTAAAATTATCAGTCATGAACAAACAGAAAAACAAAATGTCGTATCTGTGTCTGTTCTAATCGCAGATTTTTTAATTGTAGCCTCGTAAAATTACGAGTACGCTCCTTTTTCCTTTACGATTTTATAATTACGGATGCGTGAATTTTATTTACGCACGAAATATTAATGACAGTGATTTTATTCCATATTGGTCCATGTTTAAAATTTCTGTCCAGAGAGGTCATGTTTTGATCCTCGATTGGTCTCGTGCAGTCAAGTGATGCGATTTTATAGGTCAGAGTTCACCACGCTTAAACTTTGTACTGCAGTGAACAGCGAAACTTGTTGCACGAGGTTGCGTTTTCGCAAATGCATTTGCGTGCGTATGAATGGAAGTCAATGGGGAGAAAAGTCCAGTGTGACCGCAGCTTAAATTTGTGTTGGCACAACATGAAAGAATTAAGTTAACTTACAAATTTAAGTGACTTGAACATAAAACAATTAAGTTGTCTCTCAAAAACCCCAAGAATTGTGTTGTTTCAGCTCGTTTTAAATAAGTAGTTACAGCAAATGTAATTTTTGAGTGTAAGTTTAGTTGTGTGGAGCTCTGCAGATGCTTGTGAATGTACAGGAGTCTGGGAGGGATTGGTAGCATGCTGTGCTGTGTCTGTCTCTCCGTGGGCTGTGTTGTATGCAGGCCCATGCACAGCACCCTGTCAGTCAAGGTGGGGATCAGCTGTGGCCTGGGATGGGAGCATTAGCCCCCCGTGGTGCTCTCTCTCTCTCTGCACCCCTCCCCGTCCTGCCCGATTTCCACCCCATGTGCTTCCCGGAGCGCGGCCATGCTCCTACCTGTCTGCTTAATCTGGGATTTTCTCAAGATAATGCTGTTATTTCAGGCCAGTAGGAGGATTTCCCACAAGAAAGGCCCAGTTCAGCCTTTTTTTCCCCTTCTGCCTAAATGTCATCTATTGTGCTGAGATATACAAGGGATTTCGTTGTGAGCAGTGCATGAGTAGAATTTTGACAGCATTTTAATATCCGTTATGATTGTTGTAAGACATCTCTGTTCTTTGAAACGCATTGGGAAGAGTCTATAGTATCGCCACAATAAAGCTCTGTTATCTCTTATCGAGGCAGAGATTGCAGCAGATGAAGTAGGATACATCATTCAGTAATGAACAGGAAAAAGAGGATGAGTCCAGATGTGGAAAGGTGTCAGAATTTGGAACATATGTTGTGGAACTGCAGTCCAGTGCTTTGTGTATTACTGCAGCTTTCAACACTATGGATCATGATGGTTGTCTTTATGTGTGCAGTGGATTAGAGTATATACTAGATTAAGGGTCGAGGATTTAATTAGGACTGTTAAGGAAATCCTTCGGGAATTGCTATGGATGTTTCTAAAAAATATATATAAGAACGACTTGAACAAACAAGTAATGATTAATATAAAGTTTACTGTTTATTTTATTCTATTTACATTTTTAAGTTCACATTTTACATTTTGCTAATTTTAAAACAATGCAAAACAAATAATAATAAAAAAATTATAAAACGCAATTAAAATATTTATATGGAAAATAAATATTAGTGCATTGTCACTAATCAAATATGTAAAATAATAAAAGGTTAGGATTAATTAATAACACTGCTTGCCACAGGTTTGAAATATACTTGCAGAGGAAGCCAGATTGAAACCTTTTACCCACATCACATAAATGGTCAACTGCATGCGACAACCAAAAAAATGATGTAATTTGTAACTATATTTTTATTTATTATGACACTGTTATACACATTTTCTTTTCAGTGGGTTAAAGTTATTAAAAAAGGCTGTTGAAATTAAAGAAATCCACTATTTCTTACTTTTATGCTATTTACCATAGAAGCCATGTGCACCCACTGACAGGTAAAGGCTGCTCTCTCTCCCTTTCTCTCTTGATTGCTTTATTGGCATGACATTTACAGAACTGCCAAAGCATTTAAGATAGGCCTGTTTAAAGTATGTAATATATTAACATCTTTACATTAATAAAATATACAGCAAATGAGAAATAAATAACAGAAAAAGGAATAAAAATAAACATTATAGCTAAAAATGATAATAATTACTAGAATAAGAAGTGTAGATTATTTAAATAAGGAAAATTAGTTGATTGGTGTACAGATATGTTGCAGTCAGTATATTTTGTTCTCTCCGAGTATATAGTAAAGTTTATCTGAGTTTAAAATGATTAATTATTTATTGTTTCTCTTGTGGCTGTGCACACACAGTCAGCTGCAAATAGGTAATGCAAAATTGCATACAAACAACGGCAACTTCAGAAAGCAAAAGTAAAACCTGAATCCCGGACAAATTAGGAGATTCAGAAACTACAGTTGGACGCATTTTGGCACAAAAGGCAGGTCTCTGTGGGTCTGCAGAGCACATGAGGTTGTCTGTGTGAGTGTTGAGGGTTCTCGCGCTCACAGAACCAGCACTAGGAAACGTGCAGAGCGAGAGAAGGTTTTCCATTGGTTAATTGATCGTAATTGTTTGGCTTTCTTGGATGGATACAAAAAAGTGTAAAAGGATGATAATAATAGTATTATTCATTTGTCACCACCAAATAAACTTGGACAGTCGTTAATGTACCTGGGTAGCGTGCCCAAGTAAAGTCTATGTGTGGGAAGCACTGAATGATATTATAAATATTCATAATATTCATAATTTAACATTACGAAAAAAATAAATATACTTGTATGTAAACTAAATATTATGCAAAGTGAAAATTAAAAGTTTTTTAGTTCATAATATATGCATAAATCAACAAAACAAATAAAAAATAAAGATATCTGACACACATTTCAAGATACTCATCAAAATCAAATTGACAAAGTGAATCGAAACCTAGATTCACTAATACAATAGAACAGGATATCTCTGAAACAGCTGGATGTGGAATGAATTTTTAATCAATGTTTATAGCTCTCCAGCTCAGCTGAAGTAGCCCAGTAAATGAGGATAAGTGCAGCCACTTGCGTGTGTGTGGGTCTTTTAGTAACAAGGCTGCTGTTTCTTTATGAATGAACCTTCCCTTTCATGTTTGTTCAAATGCCACATGGTTGACCACAAAACAGAACCTTCAAATCTTTTAAATAAACACAAAGATTACAGTTGTAGTCTTGGCTTTGAAATGGTTTTGGAATGCAAATCGAGTCAGAAGGTCCAGCTGCGGTTATGTGCCTTAATAGGCTGTAGTTTTGGCCAACTGATTATTCCCCGTTTATATACCTTCATTTGAAAACGTCAATTGGTTAAATCAAAGTAGGAATGTTAGAAAAGCCAAACAGGTAACCACATAATGACAGCCAAAAGCCTTTCTGGGACAGACCACAGAGAAGCTGTAAAACAGTGGAAAACTAAGCAAGTATCGGATTCCCATTAAAACGCTTAACAGCATCAGAAGAGATATAGTAGATCAGATTCATACTTCTCTCATCATGTCAGTGTAAACTCACAAATTACTGTCTGAACATTTAAAGAGCATTAATGGAAAAACAAAGAGCTGATGTGAAAGTCCCCACATAGCTAATTGTAAATTACAAACCAGGAACTAGATTTTTTTCCTCTTTAACCTTCTCTTAATGCACAAATTTTGGTCCGTGTCCAGCCTTTGGGTTTGTGATTTGTGATTAGTGCAATGGGCAGGCCGTCATCATCTTAGACCAGATTTAAGGCAACATTTCAAGGCAGTTGGTGATCATGAAAAGCCAATTTCCTCCAGATGTTTCATGGGAGGAAGAAAAAACTAAGCAAAAAAGGAAACCAGATTTACCCAGATTTGAACCTTTGGCCCTACATACTAAAATTACACAAAGAATAAAAGACTCCTAACCAGCAGCAGTTGGGGACAACTCCTGGATGTTTACACTCACAGCTTCTTACAGATGGACTGTTAGCCACACTGTGCGAGTAAATGCAGTTCACTGCAAGCTATAATGATTATAATTAAAAAAAGAGAGAAGTATATGATTTCAGCACATGCCAACTGCTCCTTGCATACGAGCGACAGATTGTTCCAAACCAATTAGAGCTCCTTTTGTTTAGCTCAAGTTAAACACACAATCCTCCAAAGAAAGCAAGCTTCTTTTGATTTCTTTTGAGTGCTGGCGGAGGTGGCTGCAGACGGATCTCCGCACAAAGAGAGGTGCAGTAACGATGCACCAGGCTTTGCCCAGATGGCTCAGAGGCACTGCGACCTTGTTAGCACCTGCTCTGCGGGCCCTTTGTGTGGGCATGGCCGTGGGCACAGAGACGGGCATGCACCACAGACTCCGCTCCTCCCAAACCTCCATCAGCTCTAATGAAGCGGCAGCTCTGCCCATCATCCCTAGCACCCTCAGCCCCTCACATTAGCCCCCCCACCCAAAATGGCAAAGACGTGATTTAAAATGAATCAACCATCTCAGGGCCCCTGAAATGTCATTATAATTAGGTATGTAAATCTTCTTATCATCCCCCTGTGCCATGTATTAGAACGACTGCTGTAAGCCCTAAGGTTGCCCTAAAAATATTCAATTAATAAATGACTGGGTTTTGATGAACTTTGATTGTTTTGGGCCGTTTTCCAAGTTTACCTTATCAGGAAATGTCACCTTGATCCGGGTCTCTGTGGTCTGCTAAATGGAGCCACAACATCCGCCCCCTATCCTTTTTATTTCGGTTTTAAAGACACTTTGTATCGTCGCATCTCTATCGCAATGATCAGACAGGGTTTTTACAGCAGGTTAAAGGGATTGCTGACCCAAAAAGGAGTCATCATTTGCTCGCCGTAGTGTTTTCTAATGCCCTTTTGTCTTTTTTGGACCTCAAAATAAAAAAAATGAAACTTGCTTATACTCATCTATACAATAGCTACATTCCAAATGGCACACTGTACTTTATGCACTATGTGTCATTCCAAATGGAACAGTTTTTTTTTACTAATGGAACAGTGGAACAAATGGAACAGTTTTTTTTTTACTAATGGAACAGTGGAACAAATGGAACAGTGTTTTTTTTACTAAGCGCAAAATTCAAACCGTTTTCCTGATGACGTTTGACTGTTGCCAAATTAGTGAAATAAATGACCAAATAATACCTGCCATGAGTATAAGCACATTCACCACCAGGAGGCGCTATAATCACTCTCGTAGGAGAAATTTGCTTTCACAATCCAAAATAAATAAAGTAATCCAATATGAGTGCCCGAAAGCTCCGCCCCTTCTGCTACATGAGCAAAACCGTGGTCGTTGAATGCTTTAAGTGTCCAACATTCCACACTTTTTTTTAATGGTTCATTTTAAAGTGCATCATCCGGGTAATTAAAGTGCACTTACTATTTTTAGAGTTTTCAGTGTGAACGCACTACTATTTAGACTGCAAAATGGCGTAGAATAGTGCATATGTATGCGATTTGTGACGCACCTAATAGTAGTGAATACGCAACTAGAATGAAGCTTTTAAAAAAGGTTGTAAAAGGTGTGTATAAGGTATGTTTCAAGTGGTTTGTGAGTATACTGTAGTTAGCATGTTTGCATTTTGGAAATACTGAAACTACACTGGGGTGGTGCGTGGCGAAGTGTGGAGTTTGCATGTTCTCTCAGCGTTTCCACTACAAGTCCAAAGATGTGGTATAGGTGAGTTGGGTAAGCTAAATTGTCTGTATGTATGTGAATGAGAGTGTATGGGTGTTTCCCAGATATGGGTTGCAGCTGGAAGGGCATCCGCTGTGTAAAGCATAACGTATGCTGGATAAGTTGGTGGTTCATTCCGCTGTGGTGACCCCTGATTAATAAGTACAAATAATAGGGACTAAGCCGAAAAGAAAATGAATGAATGAAACTACACTGACATTTGTTAAGGATTTCTAGGCATTGTGTTCCATGTTTTACCTTTTTCATTTATGAAAGCAACACACTATTGTGCTTTTTGTCATCAGGTCAAAATAAACTACTTTCAGAATTATACGAACATGCAATCAAAAACCGTTTTGTACAGTATACCCCAGAACATTCTTTAATACTTTTGCATTAAAAGAGTATAATGCTGTTCACTATTAACGTAAGACAGACATATGACTCTGGAACAACACCAGGGTAAGTAAATAATGACTGAATTTTAATTAGGTGAACTAGTCCTTTAAGACTTAGTTCGGATTTTATTAATAATTAAGTATTATGATTGAATGGTGTCATCTAGTTGACCTTTTAATATACAAGTGACGTATATGTAAAAAGACATAAAAAAAGATGGTGCCAGCCAGAGAAATAGTGAATCAGCTGCACAGAAATGAACAAATGAAAGCCCAGAGTGGTGGAGCTAATGCGCAAACTTGTTTCTGTCCTCTACGGCTCCATCATTTATTCAGGAGGTAGAGCGCAAGACGGCCGACTCGCATTTGCTTGATACTCAATTATACATTAGTGTACATCACTTGGCAATCTGTTCATATCAATTTAATTGGATTTTAATATTGCCTCTGATCTTGTTGTCCAATTAACAGTACTGGCTGGCAATAAAGCAGAACCACACACTCTGTGACACCTTTGATCCCCGCCATATGGAGCTCCTCCATTGATTACCACGTTTTCAGAAATTTCACTCTCTCAATATGGCCCGTGATGAATGGAAGAAAATGCACATCCCCGACGTGATAAAAATTTCACTTCCACTCGCAACTTCATTTATTTTGTTGACATCCTGCACTGATTAAAAACAATAAAAAAGGAGAGCCATGCCCTGAATATGGTATGCAAATAGAGCCCTGGGCAGGCATCTTGTGATGCCAGGGGACTGTTGCAGTCACAGGCTTGGCATCGCCTCAAGAATTCTCTTAAAGTGGAAGCACCTTTTTTTTTTTCTCCCAAAGACTCGGAGAGATGCTTCTTTTGTAATGGCTGTCACAACACCACGCTGGTGGGGAGGAGAAGAAAAGTGATTTGGAGATCATTTTCTCTTTACATAAGGGAAAAAAACTTGCACTTGCATTCATTTTTCATAAGGGCTTACGTGATTTCAGAACAACAGATTAAAAACGGAAATGGGAAGACAAACTGTTCCTGTAGCAACTGTTTATTCCGTCTTCGTATTACCAAGCAAAAGCAGCTGCCATAAAGCTACAGCAGTTATGCCTCTCTTTTTAAAGGCTCGAGGGCAAGTGATGGGGCAAAAACGAAGCGTGTAACATCGACACCAGCATGGGGTGCAATCAGAGCGGAGGAGTGAACAGAGCGCTGACCCACTTCAGGTTAAAAGCTCACTGGAGTCACCAAGAGAAGATGTTCTTGAAGATGATTCCTCTGCTCTTCTTTTCTCCTCTTTCATCTCTCTGGCTCTCCTGTCCTCTCAGTTGTCTGTTCCAACTCAGGTCCATCGCAGCACTTCTCCCAAAATAACTCTACCTGAAATCTGTGCTGTTGCATTTGGCTTCTTGTTGTAAATATGCAGTATGCATCAATCCTACATTTTCTTAACTTATTTAACTTAAATAATCAATGAAAATGGTGACACTTTATAATAACTACACACTAGGAATCATCTATAAAGCATTAGAAAATAGTGAATTCCTTATCTGTTAAGCATTAACTCTACATTAATAAACGTTAGTAAGCAGTTTATAACTGCAGCTACACATGCTGTATTCTTGACTTATAAGCACATTTATAATGTGTTTAATGATTGTGTTTTCATACTTTATTACTTATTAACTGTTTATTACTAAATTCAGTATTGCATTATTTACAAACCACTTGTATATAAGAGTATTTGGTGGCTTTTAGAGTCATTTAGAATGAGTTAGTAAATGATTAATAAACTATTCAAATCAACATTTATATATTTTATTATTCAGTCATATAGTAATGGTTACTATGTATTTTAATAAATGCCTTGTTTACTCAATTTTAAACATTGCCAAATAACAAGAGTATCAAAATGAATTAGAAATAAACACAATTAAATTCAATAAAAAACCACAACAATATAATAATTAAACAATATATTACGATGCAACATTTCACTGTTATTTAGCGATGTTTAAACTGAACAGTAATTTTATTTTACATGAGACTGCAAAGATTTATTTTTCATTTGATACAGTTTCATTTGTGTGTCTTCAAATGAATAGAAATTAATAAAGTCATTTATTTTTTTTCTGTTTAGAATATGACTGAGCCTTTAATTGTCATTTATTAGGGATTTATGAAGCACAAATAGTCCTCACTTTAGGTCACAAAACTGGATGAAGTTGAGCTAATAAAGCATTTATAAAGTGAAAAAATAATCATTAACAAAGGATGAAAGTACAATCATTAAGCACATTATAAATGTACTTTTAAGTCAAGAGTACAGCATTTGTAGCTGTATTTACAAACTACTTACTAACGTCTATTAAAGTAGAGTTAATACACTGTAAAACCCAAAAAGTTAAGGTAACTCAAACCATTTGAGGACACCGATTACAACAAACCATTTAGAATTAACTTTCAGTAAATTTTGAGTTAACAACACTCATTTCATTTGACAAAGTTGACTGTTGGGTTTTACAGTGTACTTAACAGATAATGAACTAACTATTTGCTAATGCTTAATAAATGATTTATAGTGTAGTATTTTAAAGTGTTGCCAATTTTTGGGTAGTGCTTTAAAATAATAGTTCATTAGCTAATATATTTTAGTTAATGAACTGTGTTAGTTATTGAACATAGCATACACAATCATATGAAGCATTTATTAATCATAGTTCAACATTTATAATTTATCCAAATGAGTACTGTGAACATAATCCATAAATGAAACAATTTGAGCACAGTAAAACCCAATAAATCAAGAGAGCTCAACCCAACTGAGTACTGTAAAACCCAATAAATTAAGTCAACTCAAACCGTTTGACGAAACCGATTGCAACAAACCATTTGATTTAAAAAACTAATTATATGAGTACTGTGAACTTGCTTTATTTAAACTGAAGTAATGAGGTATTTAATCAACTCATTGCCTTCAACACTGAGTTCAAAACTCTTTTCAAATGAGTAGAATTAACTTTCAGTAAATTTTGAGTTAACTACACTCATTTCATTTGACAAAGTTGACTGTTGGGTTTTACAGTGTACTTAACTGATAATGAACTAACTACTTGCTAATGCTTAATAAATGATTTATAGTGTAGTATTTTAAAGTGTTGCCAATTTTTGGGTAGTGCTTTAAAATAATAGTTCATTAGTTAATGAACTGTGTTAGTTATTGAACATAGCATAAACAATCACATGAAGCATTTATTAATCATAGTTCAACAATTACTAATGCCTTATTAAAATACAAAGTGGTGCTTGTTACCAAAATCTATATTTTGACCACCTCCAGTGGTTTTTAGAGTTAGTGGCTTTTGTGATTTAATAATTGTATTACTAGTGCAAAGCTATGGAGATATTAAAATAAGATATATAAACCATCCTTATGCTACTTTTATGGTGCTTTTGACATTTTTAGAGCTTTGAAGGTTGACATTTGAATTTGGATTAGTTACATCTGACTGATAAGCGGTCAATTTTAAAAAAAGGATGTTGATACACTGATCCTGGTATCAGATTGCATCGTCTCTGAATAAATCATTTTCTGCACAAGACAACATTTAAATGTATTTTATGTGACTAAAAAATCTAATCAAAGTTTATCTTAGATCTAAAAGGCATTTCAATAGTCAGCGATGATAAAATCAATATTAGTTGCAAAAAAAAAAAAACTGATATTGAAGCTGCAGAAAAGTTAAAGAAATCATTCTAATACTGTTTGACTAAATAAATAAACAAGTAAATGATTCTATTAGGTGCCGTGTTCTCATGTTACTGAAAAGCTCCACTCTGTCATTGTTTTATTAAAATTCACCCTTCTACTCACCTAGATTTCACATGCTGTATTACTGTCACTCCTGCAGCAACACAGGCCGATTACGCTTTCTTCTTTTCTCGTACCTCCTCCTCTCTGTCTGTCTCCTACGCAAGTATAAAAAGCAGTGTTGAGTAGTGGCCTATCATTAGAATAATTAATTGTTCAATGAAGTGGCATTTTCAGCAGGAAGTACTCCAGCGGATGCTGTAAGACAGACATTAACACAAGTGAAGTCAGCAGCGAAAGGGGGGCTACGTTGTTTTGTGACAGACTCATTTCTTTATTTTTTTTTCCAGTTCTTTTTGATGACCAGCCATATAAGCAAAAATAAACCTGTATACAAAATGATCCTAATAAAAAAACAACAACAATTAATAGTATATAAAATATATAAATATATGCAAATTTTGACATTCTTATTACTCCATAAGAGCTAAATTGCAAAAATAAGACTACATCATAAATCATATTTTTTTTAATGTACACATTTCTGAACATTAATTAAAACATTTTTCTGATTTTGCAAATGATGTTTTTATTTGTAAATGATATAAAATGCATATATATAAGTTAAATACAAAGTATAATATCTACAATTATATCCACACCGAGTTAAAACTGAAAAAATAGGCCAGCTGTTACTAAAAAGAAGAAGAAAGAAAAAAAAAAAACAGCCTATCTGTTACACGTCATAAATGATTTCTTGACCATTAGCACTTTTTCTGCATCACAGCTATTCCTAGGGCATATTAAATCAGCGAGGGTACGCGTGTTTGGGGGGGCCGTGGTAGGACATCTGCGCCTGCCAGATAATTCAGTTAATTTCTATTCCCTTGAACCTGGAGGTGTTAATTTGGAAGCAAGGCAGCAGAGTCTAAAGAATGCCAATACGTCATTTGAATGATTAATGCAGTCGGGGGAATTGGGGGCCTTTGTTTACTCTTTCATTTTGACATGGCAAAGCAAGGAGGTGCGGTGCACGGCACTCAGAGTTGAGGGCAACTTCTGTGGGCGTCCTGAGCTCCGTGTGCGGGAGTCTGTGTGCGACTGCAGAGGAGGTCTGACTTTAAAGTTGGAATATATAGCAGAGGATTACCATTTGACTTCATTCAAGTCATCGCATTCAAAATCTACTACTGTAGACAAACTCTAAAGCAGCACAAACACATCATGTGCCAAAATCTGAAGGATAATTACAGGTATAGGACATAGCATGTCCCAACTCATAAAAAAGGATTAACTGCCTTTTTCGTTGTGGGATGAATGAAGTCTATAGTCTACCTTTATTTGAACAAATGATTATAAAGAAAAATTTTCAGCGTTAACGATAAGGTTTTATTTAGGCTATTAACATAAGTAAGTAAGTAACACCTTACCACATTTGATAACAAATTAAGAATAAACAGAACTTTTATATCATTTATTAATCTTATTTAATATCAACATTATATAATAATAATCATCATTAACATTAAGATTACATTAACATTAAATGCGTATAAGTGCAGTAAAATAATTAGCTCTTTATAAATTAATAAATTTTACATGCTTATCTGGTATGTTTTGCCTAAAGAGAAAATACCCTTTTCAGTGTACTAACATTTAAAATACTAATACTAAATGTAATTGTTAAATCTAGTTCCAAACAAATAAATCTAACAATGTCACTAAACCTTTCCTCAAACCTAACCACATTCTATCTCAAAAGTGTTTGGCAGAACAGCAGAATCTGGACCAAAAATCAGCCTTATGTTGGACAGGTATATTAGTGGGAATAGAAAAAAAAATATTGTATGAGTCAAAATGATTTATTTTATGCCAAAAATCATTAGAATATGAAGTGACAGTAATGTCTCATGAAGAAAAAAGTAAATATCTCAAAACTTACATTTTGTTTAGTAACATGCAATTATAATGTGATTTTCTCAAAAATACCCTCAGATTCTAAGTATTAGAAATTGTTGTTTTATATTTATATTTTTAATATCGTTCTATCCTAACAACATAAATCATATCTCATAAATCATTAATTCAGTATTAAGATTTTGCAAAAATTTCAATTTTACAAAATTGACCCTTATGACAATGTGTGACATTACATGGTATTCAAAACAATGGCATAACAAAAGTAACTGAAAACTGAAACTAGTAACTGAAAGCAGCTACTACATCTATTTTGGGGCTAAATATTTAATTTTAAAATGTGCTTATTCTGCATGACCTTTTTGCTAACACTTTATTTTGATGGCCCTGTTTAGACAGTAAATTGAGAGTTAAGCTTGTGTTTTACTATCGAAATGCATCCTGCTTTTCTCTTAAAGCTTTTAAACATTTGGTGTCTGCAACATTTTTACCGTTGATTGACTATGGTGATGTTTTATATACGAATGCTTCAACCAAATGTCTTCAGCCTTTAAACTCTGTTTATCACAGCGCTCTGAAGTTTGTTACAGGCTGTCAGAGACTAACTCACCATTGTGAACTGTATGCCATAGCTGAGTGGCCTTCTCTGAATGTAAGAAGGTATACACGTTGGGTGACTCTCTACAAGGCTCTTCTGGGTCTGGTGCCTTTATAGCTAAATTCCCTTCTTCATAAGTCAAAAAGTCAGTATGCCTTACTTCAAGTGAATCTAATCAATTGACTGTTCCCCGGGTTCGAACTGAAAAGAGGAAGCGAGCCTTTAGTTATGCTGGAACACTCTTCAGTCTGAACTAAAATATCTGAGCTCATCCTAATCAAATCTTTTCGCTCTATCCTTTTTAACAAATAACAATAAGTTTTTAACATATTGTAATGTGGTATAGCTGAACAACTAAACTAATTTAATATTATCTTAATTTTCAATTTATTATTAATATTATTATTATTTTTTCAAGTCGTGTGTTGTGGAGCTCTTGGCCAGGTCACCCTTGTAAATGAGATCTTGATCTCAATGTTTTTTTTTATTTATTTTTTTTTTATAATTATTTTTAGGGGTATTTCACCTTTATTTGATAGGACAGTAAAGAGTATTCAAAGGAAAGCATGGGGAGCAGAGAGAGGGGAAGGATCAGCATAGGACCGCGAGGTGGAATCAAACTCGGGTCACCGTGAGCACTGGAGTGCATGTCAATACACTAACCACTGGCGCCACCATTTCAATGGGTTTTTATCCGGTTAAATAAAGAAACATATATACAGTAAGTTGACTGTAGTGTATTTAACTAGTAAATTGAAATTAGTAAATTGTCTGCTCTGCTCCAGTAACAGACATCGACAAGAATACTATCTACAAATCTTAAAAGGATAGTTCTCCCAAAAATGAAATCTCTGTCATTATTTATTGACCTTTCACTTGTTAAAAAAGCATTTGACTTTTTTTCCTCCATTTAAGACAAAACAAGTTCATAAAGGTTTAAATCCACACGAAAGTGAGTAAATGGTAAGGTAAAATTCGTTTTTGGGTCAACTATCCCTTTAACCAACCAACCTTTTAAAAAATATGAAAAGTAGTTGACATTTAGTTCTCATATAGTCCACATGATGTACAAATGTTCCATCAAAACAAACTTAATCCATTTAGTACAAGACTTTCACTTTTTCCTCACATCTCAAGAATTCGGTATCATTCATCAGCATAAATGAAACAGCATCATGTCTGCAGGAAATAAATGGCACCATACTGAAGCTGTACTCTGGGTTCAGGCGAATGACACACTCTCTTAGTCATTTGCCAGGCAGTTAGCGGGCAGGGTGTGCCAGACGTGTCCCTGAGCAGTGGGACTTGGCTGGGCTGCCAGCTGCCCCCGCAGGCCCAAGGTGAGATGAACTCATCTTGAGAGAGAGAGAGAGAGAGAGAGAGAGAGAGAGAGAGAGAGAGAGAGAGAGAGAGAGAGAGAGAGAGAGAGAGAGAGAGAGAGAGAGTGAGAGAGAGAGAGAGAGAGAGAGAAAGCACTGACTGGCACAGGCATGCTCTACTGGCCAGAGAACAGGCAGGTGTCCCCGTCCCATTCCCGTCTTCCTCACTTCTCATGCCCAACCAAGTGCAGCAAGCTCTGACGGATATCCTGTCTGCTTTCCCTTTGAGCTTAGCCTCTCTCTCCCTCTCACTCTCTCTCACTCTCTGGCTTTTGTGCACTTGCTTGCTTTGCTTTCTTTTTTTCCTGCCCCATCACTTATTCATGGAACAGGTTCAACTCCCAGCACTGATGTCTGGAAACGACGCATGGACACAGGAGTGACAGTGGGTGGTTTCATGAGTGGTCAGCGGCGGATAATAGCAGCCAAGCGATGGAGGTAATAAGGGCAGATACCACTAGAAATGCTGATATTAATTGTCAGAGTTAACAAATGGACACTGCTTTAGAATTAATCTGATACAATTTTTAAATGGGAGTAATGTTAGTAAGTATGGCAAGCCATTAAAAGTTACATTTAGTTAAATATGAGAATGCAAAGTAAATTTTTAAATAGTAAAATTAATCATATTTTTTTCAAGGTTTATGATAAAAATGGGTTATTATTATTATTTTTTGGAACTGCATCCTCACCTTTTTATATAGAGGCCTGTAATAGTTCAAAATAGCTTTTATGGCTCGTTTCCACTGAGTGGTACAGTACGGTACGGTTCGGTTTGGTACGCTTTTATGGCCGTTTCCACTGTCAAAAAGTGTACCGAACCGAACCGTACCGTACCACTTTTTTGGCACCCTTTCGAAAGGGTACCAAACACGAGAAAGGGTACCTAAAGGCGGAGCCACACGCGCAGCTGAACGCTGTTGGTTTACAGAGATACGTCATTCGCTTACGCAACAAGCCAGAATAAAAACAAAAAAACCGCCATGTTTGAATTACACAGCGAGAGATTATAGCAGAATTATAAATACATATAATAACGAGCCATGGTTGATCTGGGCTCAAACAAACCTTGTCGTCATCTTGATGAACAGCCATAAATCCAAGAAGAAGAGCAGATTTACCCTGTGCCCCGTAGTTTTTAACGAGCCAGTCTGAGGCGCAAGCGGTTTCGCTTTCTTGCTAGCGCTCGCGCGCGTCTAACATTATATCTGAAATAACAAACTTCTTGAGCTGAGGATAATAACCTGCGCTTGATTATTGACGTGCTTTTGAAACCCGATCCTGTCAGACACTGACAAACGCGAGAGTGAAGCGTGAAAAAACAAAGGAGAAGCCGGAAAAAAGGAGCACATTATTTTTTCAGAAAACGTGAATAAAATGCCATGATTAACTAACTTATTATCTTCACATTTTGGACTAATATGAACCGGGACTGACGGAATTACTCTCTAACAGAGGCTACATGTGCTGCTGAAGCTAACAGACACAGATAAGAGGTTTTCACTGACTGTAGGCCATATTTTGTGTTGTTTTGAACCTTAATACGGGCGAAATGTCTGCTATATGTAGGTTTTCTGTAATTGATAACATATCGGAGACTGTAAAGGGCTGTTTGTGTTTATATATGTTCATTTATTTAGTTATTTAATATAATTACAGACGTTACAGTAGGCTGTTTCGCACTGTCTTTGATCTGCAGTTATAATCAACTCATGTTCATTGAAAAGTTAGTAATAAACATTTCTACACAAGCATTTATGTGTGTAAAGCATCTGTTTTGTGAGAAGTGCTATTCATATGATATGTGAGCGACCCGTACAGCTTTATTGTAGACATTTCCTCGAGCTAGAATGACGATGGGGGGTGGGGTAAAATTGGACAAACTGAAGGGGGGTAGGTCCGAAAAGGTTGAAAACCCCTGGTCAGGGGTATGGTTTGTGTGAACTTTGGTATGGTGATATGAATGCAATCGTACCAAATAACGGAAGTGAACCGCCAACTGTACAACAAAATTTTTTTTTGAGGCGGGTAGATGCAAGTGGCTCTCTGTATTTTATGTTTGGTAACAAAAGCAAAACATTCAGTAAAAGCAGAATGACTGTGAAATGCGGATGTCTCTATTTTGCCGCTTTGCTTTCGTGGCTTGACGACGCAAGTGTACTGGGGTTCAGAAGGAAAAAAGATGGTATGAACACAAACCAGCTGAAAGGGTGGCAATGGGGGACAATCAAACTTGGGTTCGGTTCAGGCAATTGAACCAAGTGTGAAAGCACCCTTATTCTTTCAAATCACATGTAAGCTGATGAGTAAAAAAGAAAAAAAGATATCCATTATAATAAACCCAAATGAATGTTGAGATAATCTATTTTACATTTTATTGTCATAAATGAATAAAATTGAACATGCAGAAAATTACAACTACAAACATTTTCTTTTAATGTAATACGAATATGATCTCTTCATCTACATTTGTGTTGACAAAATGTCTATAATGAAATAAATTACTCATTTAAATTATTTTTAAATCCCAAATAATTTATCTAATTGCACTATAGGTGAATTGAATAAGCTAAATGGGTTGTACTGTATGTGTGGGTGTGAATGAAAGAGTGTATGGGTGTTTCCCATTGCTGATTTGTGGCTGGAAAGTCATCCGCTGCGTAAAACACATGCTGACACAAGTCGAAAAGAAAATGATTGAATTAATAAAATAAACAAGAATCAATATCCTGTTAAAACTGACAACACGCACATATTTCTTTCACTCCACACAATTTTCAAAACCAACCAACCCCCTGTTATTGCTGTGATATTATCCAAACTAGGCTATAATAATGTACACATTTATATATGCCATTATGCAAATTTCATTGCATGTTAGCGTTATTTAATGTGTATTTTAAACATGCAAGGTACATGCAGAACGCACTTTGACAATGCATTTTATTTATTCATTTATTTTTTTAATGAGATGATGACTCTCTTTAAAATATAACTCTTGTCAGAACACATTTGAATAAGATGTGGTAAATCCTTAATGAAATACATACTGTATTAGTGTGCGTCTCAGAGGAATTTAACATGGTGCTAAATCACTCTATAAATAGATCACAAACCAATTAAGCCCGTGATGGCTAATCCATGATGGGCCTGTATATGCAAGGTCCACCCCCCTTCCGATCCTCTGTAATGTTAGAAAACCAGAGTGATGGCTTCCTCATAGTTCGCCTGTCCACATTCATTTCATACACCAGAGAGAGCACATCTGCGTTTCCCATCCTCCCTTGTTTTAAAGTCCCTCTAGGTGCGTTTAAATTAAAAGCGGTTGAGGTTTATAAAACGCTAGATTCACCGATAATCTGAGGTCTGATGTGAACCCAAACCAAGCCAGCGTTTAGAGGAGCACGCTAGTGACATTATTGACATAACATGTGTTCGAGTTTCTGATTGGAACGTCTGGAGAAAGAAATTTGCATGCCTCTGTAGAATCATTAACACTTACATAACTCGGCTAACATGAGTTCTTTGGTGAGAGGTGTGTGTATGTGTGTGTATGTGTGTGTTTTCATGCTCCTGAGAGACTGAGGCGTTAGCTGCAAATCCTGCCTGCCGTCAGTGTTTTATCCTTGGCCTAAGAGCTGCCTGATCAATGGCCCTGCTCTTTTGAACAGCAAAACCCTACTGAACTTTGAAAGCTTTTCACTCATCACACCGTCACCTCGGGCCAAAGCCAGGGAAACGACCAGGAGAATACAAAACGCAAGAAGCATGCATTTTAAAAAAATAAAAGAATTTGAAGAACTGATGAAAGTCTTCGGAGAGAATTCCATCACTTCTTTAAAACGAAAAAATGACATGAGAATTAAGTGAGGAGTCAGCCAAGCTTGGGATTTATAAAACACTCAACAAATACCCCTTTGACTGAATAAATGTAAAAGTACTCTGTTCAATTATGCTGGCAAGGTGGAGAATTTAACCCCTTGAGGATCTCCTGGAATCTGGAAACGGCGCTAATGTTGCCTGTATGTTGCCAAAACCCATCACTGCTAACACACTCTCTCTCGCCCCCTGCCAAACGTCTGGATCTCCTTTAAGTTGTTACTTATTTCTGTAGACAGATGTGAGTGCTCTTGAGCACCGATATATTTTGTCGGCAATGTGCCCTTCATGCTAACCCTCATTATATATCATAAAATAGCCGAAAACTCATATGTGCATTGATTTTTGCCTGAGGCCTCTGTGTGTGCGCTTAAAGCTACGCTCTCCAAGAGCTTCAGAGAGCATGACACAAGCAAGACTATTTGGCAACAAGTTATAACCTTTGATATTCAACAACCTTAAGACAACCAAACCAACTGGATGCTACTACCTAAAGTTGTTTAAGTTACTCAAGCAGTAGCTTGCAATGGTTAAGCAATGCCAAAGTCATAGATTTGATTCCTAGGGAAATGTATAAACTGATGAAATATTTACAGTTAGATTAGATAACAAAAAAATAGGTCAAAACTAGCAAAGTGTGAGTGTTTATATTTACAGCTGATTAATTTTAGTATCAATGTGTAAATATGCGCTTGAAACAGGCTCAAAAAGAATAAGAAACACAAGAGGCCCTACCATAAACCCAGTGCAATAAGGCGCAAGACGTGTTTGGTGCGATTTGTTGCTAATGTTAGACTAGCACAAGCCTAATTTTAACGTTTTGCGCCATGTTGTTTACATGGCAAATCCACTTGCGCCACTTTGAGGACTCATGGGTGTGCCGGTTTATATATGGGTGTGTTAAGGCACATCGTTGGCGGGTTGATATTTTGAGAAACTGAAACAGACTGTGCTGTTGACCAAATAAAAGCAGGTCTAAAGTCCAGCGCAGAGCACATTATGCGCTTATGCAGGTTCAGATTTAATGCTTATTATACAGGATGTTCAGCAATTCACAAATATCTTTACATGTGAAAAAAAGCATTAAAATGTTACAAAAATTATTAGTTACTTCGTAGATATGAAAACCATAATATTAGAAGTATTATTTATTATATGCATATTTATAATATGCATATTTATATTTGTTTCGATAAAAATAAGTTTAGATGTGTCCCTGTCGGGTTTTGCACCATGTGGGGCTTAAAAAGTATGTGTGTTTGGATATAACATTTTTTTTTTTTTTATCACACTTTGTTATTATTGTTTATTTATGCATTTGCTGGAAATTTTAACTGAATTTAGAAATAGTTTTAAAACAAATCTTTGCGCTTAACAAACTAAATTAAATATGTAAGCTGCTGGATGTCTTCAGTAGAGTGAGTTTCCACAGTTTCCTGACTCCATGAAAGAAAAAAGGTAAAATAAAGAGTAAAAATATAGTAAAGAGAAAGTAAAGAGGCTGAATGGAGGAGGCTCATTCTTTATCTTTGCACTGGTCTGTTTAACTGTTTTCTCTCTAGTGAAGCATTCCACTTACAAAGTCCGCCATGTAAATTGCAAATGCGCCATGGCGTGACACAACTGACTCTTAAAGGGAAAGGGAGATGAGACTCTTATTGGTTTAATACACGTTATTCTACAGATTAAATTAAACATGTTATAAATAGATTTTTCTAATACTTGTACATGAATTTACATGAAGTTTGACCACATGTGGAGTAATATAACAAGCATACAGTACAGCTGAACAAAACAAGCAAACAAGCAGCACACTTCACCTGAACCCCACAATCTAAACCTATAAGCAAACAAAAACATATAATCAAAAAGTACAAACAATTTGGTATACAAATAAATAATATACATTTCAATTGAAACCAAAATTAATAACATGTACAAGTTGTTGCCAAAAAATAAAATAAATTAATCTTGACTGAATGACTTAATTGATCTAAAGGAAGAAGAGAGATTATTCCAGTCAAAAGGATCTTTGTATATTAAAAGGATCTACGGACACTTTCCGTTGTAATCATTGGAACAAAAAAGCAATTCTGTTGCATATGTTGAAGAGAATATGAGGAGGTAAATGAAAAAAAAAAACTGCTTTAAACCAAAAGGGCAACTAAAATAAACACATTTAAAAAGAAACAAATACCAGTGATATTGTCTACGGAACTTAGGTTAAAGCAAATCAAGAGATTCATATAATATGCAATGATGGGTTCTATACGAACATCTTAAAACAAACCTACATAAAGAGTTAAAGACAGCATTTAAAGGTTATAAATTAATATCAGAGGTATTGTTATAAACAATATCAGCATAATCAATAATAAGAAAAAGTAATAGACAAATCAATCAAATTATAATTATTTCTACCTAATCAGAAATTGTATTCAGTAAAGAAAAACACTTGATTGATTAGAAAAGTGTTATTTATTTGTTATTTTAGCATTTTTTATCTTTACTGTTTTCATTTTAACTGTAGTGTCATTTAGTATTATTGTGTTATTTGTGTAAATCTCTCTCTGTAATGTGATGGGACGCTGACAAATGAGTGCGGATTCAAATGCAGGTTTATTCAAGAATGGTCAGGCAGACAAAGATCAACAGGATCAAACAGCTGTATACAGGCAATCCAAAGTCGTGGCCATTAAACAGGAGAATGGTCAATACCGGCAGCAAACAACGTAAACAAACAAAACAAAGCGAGGATCAAAACACGGCAAAGCAAGTCGAGGGAGACGTGTCGTAATGTCACAGTACAGTTAAACAAGACACAGCAACTAGTGTGTGTGTGTGTGTCTGTGCTGCTTTTAAGGTCCATGTAGTCAGTTCTGAACAGCTTCAGCTGTGTGTCTTAGCAATCAGCGGAAAACTGGAACAGGTGTGAGTGTGTGGTGCATGACAGGATTTGCAGTTCTTATGGTGACTGATTTGTAGTCCTGAGTGAAAGTGAATGATTCCCAGCAATCTGCAAGCCTGGATCGCTGGTGATTGTGACACTCTCTCTGTTCATTGAATTTCTATTTCATATAAATTAATAACAAAACAATTGTAATTGTAAGGCTTTAGCTTTAGTTAACTAAAATAAATTTGTACTTTTAAATTCTAGTAAATCCTGAATTTTATGGCCAAATTGTATCAGGTTCTTTTATCTGAAATGTAATTGTATCAACAAAAAATTACTCATGGGTCATTATGATATCAACCTTCAATCTTCATCCTTGATTCAATATATCATCACTGCCAAAAACCCTTTAGAATCCTTCAGAGTCCATTTACAGAGTGGAAAAGCCATTGTTTTGTGGTCAGGTTTAAGTTTCCCACCGCTGCACTTTTCGCTGCAGGTTTGACCTCTTTAGCTGTTCTACATTTATACCCGTTTACAGTCCCACAACAAAAAAGTGGAGCCAGAACAAAGCTCGACAATTACAGTCAGAAAGAGCTCATCGCTGTGGGGCAAGGTGGACAGAACAGAGCCACGCTCATCTTACACGGCTGGCAGAAGACATCCAGCCCATCAGGAGCCACTGAGAGGAAACAGGACGGGGAATTCCAAACAAAGACAGCACAGGCAAGTTGATTCTTGCAGAAACAAAAGCATTTTCTTCCAAAAAAAGAAGTTGTGGTCACTGTTTTGGCACACAGTCTTCGTAGTGTTCAAAAGCATTCAGAAGTACAAGTCAAAAGCCTGACGTCTCAGCCTTTTAAAGAGGATAAGGTCTGACTGATTTTCATTACCGTACCTGAGCGTTTACTACCGAGTACATTATGAATTTATCAGCGGGTACTGTAGGTGGGCAACGTACACACAGGGAGAAGCCAAAGTCGTCTCTCAGTGACTCTCCATGGTGTCACACTCCACAATAACACTGTAATGTCATTCTGAAATAAAGAAGTTTTGCACATGAGTGGCTCTGCTTTTGTCCTCGGGGTTACTTTATGAAATTAAAATAGAGTGAATGAGACTCCCTTTGAAGGCCAGACAGATAGAGCGAGGGAATGAGAGAAAGAGAGAGAGAGTGGGAGAAAGAAGGGGGCTGGGGGCAAGCAATAGGAGCGCAATTAAAATTGCACACACTGGCGAAATCTTTTTCTTTTAAAGCACAAGTCCTAGCCCTCTTTAGGGAGCTCATCAACCCCTTCTCCTTTTGAAGATTTCACAGTGTGTTTTTTTTTTCCTCTCTGGTTTTAGGCAGACAACGAGGTGCTGGCCGCTCCATTATGGCCTTGTTTGCTCCTCGTATGCAGGATCATCCATACAATAAAGGCGAAATTAAAAGTTCTCAGATGTGAGGCACTGTTGGCACATGCTGCTAGCGTACGCATATTCTCTCTGCCCCCGGATGGATTGAAAATACCACGTTCGCATGGGAGAGAAGGCCAGAGAGGGGAAAACGTGAGGGGCTGAATTCTGCCTGTCAGTGAGGTGCTGCTGTTTAATGGCGTATTTTAAATGCTTAGACTG
This sequence comes from Danio aesculapii, assembly GCF_903798145.1. Classification (NCBI taxonomy): domain Eukaryota; kingdom Metazoa; phylum Chordata; class Actinopteri; order Cypriniformes; family Danionidae; genus Danio; species Danio aesculapii. The sequence continues at coordinate 27,039,864 of NC_079447.1, read as the reverse complement.
CTATATATGTGCTCTAGTTAGTGGGCTGTTTCACACTTATAGGGGAAAAAAATCTGCCAAAAGTGATCCTTTACTCACCCTTTGTGTTGTTCTAAAAGTTTGCTTCTTATGTGCAGCACAAAAGACAAAAGTTTAAATAATATACTAGCCACTTCTTCCCCATGCAAATGTAATTGCTTTGAAGCTTCACAAAGTATGTAAATGCACAGTAAAGAATTATAAAAGTTGTGTTTCATGCTCTATATTCAAAGTCTTCTGAAGCCATAGAATTATTTTGTGAGAGGAACAGAATAAAACATAAGTCATTATTATTCACTTACACTCTTAACATCTGCTCTAGCTTTCTTTTGCATGTTGAAGAGAATAATCAGCACATGCTAAGCAAGTTGGCTAGTGCTATGCTAAGGTTAAGGCAATGCATCTAATAAGAAAAATCTAGCAACAGTAGGAAAAGCATGTCACTCGATGTTCTGAACACACAGAAAGACACAATACAAGTACTAGTATGTGACTAAACAACTTCCCACTTCCTCCAAAATATAAAACAAAGTGGCTTTTATTTCACAGTTATGGGTTTATATAACACTTTTAGACAGAAACAGAAAAAAAGGCAGAATCATGAGATTTACACTACCGGTCAAAAGTTTGAGGTCAGTTTTTTTTCATGTTTTTTTTGTAAACAAAATTATTCTGTTTACCAAGAATTTACATTATTAAATGTAAGAAAAGGTCAAATTGTTATATAATTTTTTTTTTAATAACTTCTTTCTTTTTGTATATAGTTTCAAATGAAAGTATTACTCCAGTCATTACTGCTTTTACTATTAATAACTATAATATTAATATTAATAATAATTATTAGAGTGACTTGTGAAGAATCACGTGACTGAAGACTGGAGTAATGAAGTTGAAAATTCATCTTTAAAATCACTGAAAAAATGATTACATTAAATAATAAAGTACTTTTGAACAGTTGTTTTATAGTGCAATAACATGTTTAAAATTGTAAAATCTGTACTGTATTTTTGATGAAATAAATGCAGCCTTGATGAGCAGTATAAGCTTATTTTAAAACATTTAGAAATCCTACTGACCCCAAACTTTTGATCGGGACTGTAAATTTTTTTCTCTCTCAAAATACTCTGTTTTTGACTTTATTTCTAACAATTTATTGGGCCTTTTCTTTTTATGACTTTCTTTACATTTTTGGTTTGGATTATGGGATTATATTTATTGCTCAAATGTCATAATAAATCATCTTATATATAGACGATTAGATGGAAACTCATCTGCATGATGGTGAGAAATAGTTTCATTAATTCGTTCGTTTATTCATTCATACAACATATATACTTATAAAAACTTTATTTTTTATTATGTGGCAAAAACAAGCTTAATAGTTACTATATGTATTATTTACTTCAATCAGTGAAACAGCTTTGAATCCAACAATTACTAGTTTCTGTGATGGGACTAATCTACATCTGAAAAAAATAATAATTTGATTATTACTTTTTAAATAATTATATCTTTCATCTTAGAATCATTTTAGAATTTCTATTACTAAAGCTCTCTCGAATTTCTTTTAGACACAACATTATGAAGCCTTGAAAACCTCCCTAAAAGCATTTGCAGACTAGCAGAACTAGGTGCAACATGCTCCTGGATCAACATTTTTTTTGTTTTTTTAAATCCTAGAGTATTATCCCAATCAACCAATGAGATTTAAATGTACAAGTTTACAGTTGATGTTAAACAGGCTTGAAATCATGGACAGTTGCTTTTACATCATTGTCATTTACCTATTATCCTTCTTATTTTAGCAATAACGAAATTTTAAAAGTATGGATTAGGTTTGGACTGAATTTTTATTCAGGAATGATGGTCCTGGGCAAACTAAATAAGTCAAGCCATTATTTTGCTAACTCTGCAAAATGAGGATGTGTTCTTGTACTGTTGTCAGGTGTGCTCCAGCAAAGTGGGCTGATCAGATGGAGCGGTTAGCTATGTCTCCGTGCATCGAGGAACACAGTAATGGATGGGGATGAATCATTGATCTGACACTTTTAACTGCATTCCTGTTTTTACATTTCTTTAATGACAGCTGTTCCAAAGACAATCTGGAATGTTTCCAGAGTCAAATCAGCCAAATCCAGAGCAAGCTTCGCCTCACTGACACACAAATACTGTGTATAACATAAATTAAATCAAGTATAACTTAACTTTGGTTCAAACTATAATATTTTATTTATCTAAATCAAAAAAATGGTAACACTTTATTTTGATGGTCCATTTGAGTATTAATAGGCTGTCTGTTTAATATCTGCTGATACTGCTCCTTCAACAGACAATTGACTGACTATAAGAAACATTGCAAGTACATGTCAGCTTACACTAACCCTAACCCCAACCTAACAGTCTACTTATAATCTAATGAAAATTAGTTGGTATGTAGATGCAATGTAACGTAAATTTAACAAATGGACCATCAAAATAAAGTGTGACCAAAAATATTCATTGTGTTCAATAATAAAAAAAAATACAATCACACAAAGTAAAAACTTTAATATATTAATATAGATATAGATATAAACTTTAATATATATATATATTTTAATATAGAGACACTAAATATATATACAGTTCAAGTCAGAATTATTAGCCCACCTTTAATTTTTTTCTTTTTTTAAATATTTTCCAAATTTTGTTTAACATAGCAAGGAAATTTTCATAGTATGTCTGATAATGTGTTTTTTCTTCTGGAGAAAGTTTAATTTGTTTTGTTTCAGCTATAGAATAAAAGCAGTTTTAATTTTTTTAGACCATTTAGGGTCAAAATTATTATCCCCTTTAAGCTATATATTTTCGATAGTCTACAGAACAAACCATCATTATACAATAACTTGCCTAATTACCCTAACCTGCCTGGTTAACCTAATTAACCTAGTTAAGCCTTTAAATGTCACTTTAAGCTGTATAGAAGTGTCTTGAAAAATATATTGTAAAATATTATTTATCTTTTAAAATATTATTATTTTATATAATGTTATTAGAAATTAGCTATTAAAACTATTATGTTTAGGAATGTGTTGAAAAAAATCTTCTCTCCTTTAAACAGAAATTTGGGAAAAATAAACATGGGGGGCTAATACTGTAAGTCAGGGGGGCTTATAGTTCTGACTTCAACTGAATATATATATATATATATATATATATATATATATATATATATATATATATATATATATATATAGATAGATAGATAGATAGATAGATAGATAGATAGATAGATAGATAGATAGATAGATAGATAGATAGATAGATAGATAGATAGATATAAAAAAATCTGTTCAAAAAGATACAGCTAACATTTATAAATTAACGTCAAAATATAGTTTTGACTTGGTTGAAAATATATATTTTTTATATTAATGAAAATATTCTGCATAAGTAAAAAATAAGCAAAATCTGGAGTAGAATTTAGTTTTTATAGACAATGAATTGATTAAACTACTTTGGTTTGACTTCAAAATGCAACTTGAATCAAAATGCAAGTAGTACTTTGGATTAAACTATAATAAATACATATAATGTTAGACTATTGCTAGTTACTTTATTTTCAATAATATATGCTAATGATTTCAGTATATGGCGATACATATTACATAAACTACCTTTTTTTTCTCATGTGGTAACATGACATGAAAACTGCTGGTTTAAAGTGAAAATATTACCTTGAGAACTTTGATCCACATTTTGTCTTTACTTGAGGTTGCCTAAAATGTCTTTTTGATGGAAGAAGCTGAAATTTTACATTTAAAGGATGGGAATAATCTTCAATAATGACATGTGCTTTCTGTTTAATTTTCATTAAATACATTTCATTTAGTTGTCTTTGGGGTTTACCTACAATTGCACTGGCAATTTTTACTATTTAATCTTCATTCAAATCTTCAATGTTCAAAATGTTTTTGGTTTCCTTTAATAAGCAACAGTTCATACCATGTAATCATGTTAAAACTCACACACTTTCAACCAAATTTTGGATACCATATCCAGAAAATCTTGACTGACACCAAATTATTGTAACCTCCTAATAAGATATAATCTCTGCATTGCTTCTTAAAGAAATGTATCCTACATTTCCAGCAAGTGTCAATTTACTATCAATAAATGTTCCTAAATATAATTTTTCACATAATTTTTCACTTAATCCAGTATGAAAATATACTTTGAATGAAAGACACAGTAGTTTCATTTTTAAGTGTGTTTGTTGTGAGGTCATGTGTAAGAATGTCTTTGGTGATGCATCAAGATGAACCTGTTTTCTGAAAAGAAGGTATACATGCAGGACGGTGCCTGCTTAATCTACAGATGTGCTGCAAACCCCCCATCTATTATACGGCTGTGTGTTGTGATGGGTTCAGGACATTGCAACAGGGCATTATGGTTTCATAAATGATAATTTATGCAACCATGTTAAAATCTGGCCACAAAGCTTCATCACTGAGCTCTTCCTTGCGTCTTACCAAGTTAATTACTGGGTCAAAAAAGCAATTTGTACCATCGAAGAACAGACCTCTTTTCAAACACCTTGCGCATTATGCAAAAATGGCAGATGCTGGTAACACCTCCTGAACAAGCTGGTGCAAGGGTGAGAATGACGGATGAATGCGGAGAGGCGTTTAACGCATTGATTCTGTTTATTTGTTTATTTTTGTAACACTCGAAGAAGACAAACTCAGATATACAAAATCTTTTTTTGTCTTTTATTTAAATAGGTCATTTGAAGTCCTTTTAAATATGACTTTCTTTACTGAACTGTCAAAAAATATCAACTGGTCATAACTTTAAAACTGTCAATAATATAGCAATGGATTAGGAATAACTTTAAGAAGTAATTTTTCTTCCTTTTTATTTTCTATTTTTAAATATATTATTATAATTATTTTATTTTTAATTTGCACAATTTCCTAAATGTTATAACTCTTTTACTTCTGTAAAAACAAAGAAGTTTGTTTCCAGAACATAATAATAATAATAACAACAATAATAATAATAATAATAATAATAATAATAATAATTATTATTATTATTATTATTATTATTATTATTATTATTATTATTATTATTATTATTATTATTATTATTATTGTTATAAATAATGCTATAAAATAAATAAAAATAAATAAATAAATAAATAAATAAATAAATAAATAAATAAATAAATAAATAAATAAATAAATAAATAAATAAATAAATAAATAAATAAATTGTCAGTTTCTAACAACCATCTACATCTCACATCAGATAAGTTTTAACTTTAATCTGTTGTTTTCAGATGCCTGTTATTTACAATTTCAGTTTTTATGTCTCACTTTTTCTCAGAATTACAAGATAACTCAGATCTGCTATTAATGGTCAAACTTTATTAATAAAAACAATTGTTAGACACATTTCAAACACATAACTCACATTTCAAAGATTTTATATAACATAAACTTGATATGTCATAATTAAAAGGTATGCATTCTGAATGTATATTTAAAAGTTTTTTTTAAACCTTTTAGTTTTTAAACCTCTCACTAACAATAAAATAAGCACATATTACATCTGGAAGTTTAAATATATGTAGTTAACTCAGTTAATTCATTCTGATATCACATAACAATAATTCTAGTGTGACAACAAAGTCAACAACAACACTGTGAATAAAGTCGGACAGTCACTGTGAATAAAATAAACAGTCAAACAATACAACATATTAATTAATAATCCACCAATGCATGCTGGGAAAAATGTGAATAGGATTTAACAAAACATTTTCCAATATTTGCACTTAAAAATGTGAAATATATTTATATGTTTATATTTATTATACAGTGCTCAATACACCCCTCACAAATCTCTTTTAAATACATATTTTTAATAGGAAGCTATACAATATTATATTTGTGCATATACATTAGATTAGTCAGTACTGAAGCCAAATCTAGAGCTCATCTAACAAAATAACTTACGACAACGGTCCAAAAACTAGTCCACCCTAATGTATATGTTATAGAAAAATATTAAATACAAGTTTTAAAAAAGAGGAAAAATCAAGAGAAGCAAAAATTGAAACATTTAATTGTAATTTTGTAGGTTGTAACTTATTTTTGCAATATTTAGCTTGAATTGAATTGTATTATCTTTCAATTTTTAAATATGTTAGATGACTAAAATATTTTAATAAATATATCTGTTTAATAAATCTGTTTTGTTCAAATGCACCAAAACACATTGCCTATATTCACTGAGAAATGGCTAAAAATATTTATTTTCAAAAGGTGGTGTACTCAATATGCTGAGCACTGTGTATAAAAAATGTTGACAGATATTACCTGAAAAAAGATTTAAAACTCACTTTTGGAGTACATACAGTAGGACTAACACAGTACATAGAACAAAATAAGGCAGAGGGAGAGAGAAAGAAAGAAGAGTGAATGATAAAACATGCATGTGAGAAAACAGTGAAACAACAGCTAGCGGCATCAGACCCAAACACAGTCAAAGGAAAGAGAACAAGAGAGAAGAGAAACACTTTAATTCCGCAAAGGCTGAGTAAGTTATTCTCTTTCAGCCAAAACAGGGGCGTTGACATCACAAACAATAGATTTGATCCACTGGATGCAGGACACGCACAGAGTGACTGTGTACCTGCTTTTAGCTCTGTTGCATCCGATGCTTTTCACAGACATACTCTGGGCATAAAGGCAGAAGGAGCTAAGCTAATGTCTGTATACAGTATGCATGTGTGTGTGAGTGTGTGTGTGTACTGGCGCTGTGCTGCCCAGGGCACGAGAGTGTTTGCGTGTTTACTTCAGAGCCAAATCGGGAGGCAATGAAGGGGACAGGCCACAGCTTTCAGCAACATGTCAACTGGACACATTAACTCATAAAATATCCTCTGTGCACATGAAAAATGCAGGCTGACTCCAGGAGAAGGGTATGTATAATTGATTCAAATGAGGAGCTCTTCCCTGCCAGGGAGCGTGTGCTCGGTTTGCCAGCTGCTGTGCTGGGAGATCAGAATGTAGGCCAGAGGAAGAATAAAGGTGCTCTGGACACAGCCTGACCCGATGAGAGAGAGAGAAAGAGAGAAAGAGAGAAAGAAAGAGGACTCACCACATCAAGCCCCGGGCCATGAGATGTACTGTATGACGTTAGTAAGACTTCAGCCAAATGCCGAGCATCACAGCATGTGCATCAGGAGATGCAGGAGAACCATGTAAACTCTTAGATGAATAAACATGAAAGACAAGACAGTATAAAAGGTTTGAAGTTAAAGGGGTCATGAACTGAATCCTGTATAGGTGGCGCTGTGTTGTCTTTTATTTTCTCTTAAAAAAAAGCCCGCATTGAATTGTCTCTGGTTTCAAAGTAAATCTGTAGTTCTATAGTAAAATCAAGCTTACAAACTTACTGACAAAAAAATGACTGACAAACTCTGGACAAGGAGAAATGCTTTTGCATCACAATGCAACATTTTCTCATCTGCTTACTTCATGTGTCAGTTGTTGGATGAGGCTAAATATGAGTTCTGAAATTTATAGTACAAATGATCTCTTACATTAATCCGTCCATGTCACCTTTTAATGCTGGCCCAAATGTTAGACTTGATTTCTTGTTGAAAATAACTTCCTTATAATAATTGTCATTGTTGGGGGTAATGTAATTACGTAATATTATTACTTTTCTAAGTAACAAGTAATATATTACTTTAAATTAAGTAGTAAAAAAATAAAGTAGTACTATTTGATTTACTTTTTATGTGCAAGTTGCTTTTTAGCTTAATTAATTATATTTTAACAAATAAATTAGGGATTTGAAAAGTGATTTGAAATGAACTCTCACTCAATGAGAGAATGCGCTCCCTGTGGTAACAGACAGACATGAGGATGGCAAGCCAGAGCCTTAGATTTCTGTGATGGAACCTATTCTCATTATTTTTGTATGTGTTTTTAGTAAAGGTAAATGAAGGTGTAGGTTATACAGTGTGCTCCTCTATTAAAATAAAAACCAAAAATGTGTAACCATTACTTACCATAAAAAATAACGCAATTAGTTGCTTTTGGGAGGTAACTCAATATTGTAATGCATTACTTTCAAACGTTACTTTGCCACAGATAATTGTCACGGGGTCCAAAAATATTTTTTATCTGTTGTCCATGTAATGTTTTTATTTTAATGATGTAACAGGAATAACGTAACAGGAATTAGAGATTCAATCATCTTCTGGTCTGCCATTCTAAAACTCAATTCCTAATTAACCTGTACACTCATCGGCCACTTTATTAGGTACACCTCTCTAACTGCTTGTTAACGCAAATTTCTAATCAGCCAATCATGTGGTACCAACTCAATGCATTTAGGCATGTAGACATGGTCAAGACGACCTGCTGTAGTTCAAGCCGAGCATCAGAATGGAAAAGAAAGCTGATTTAGGTGACTCTGAATGTGGCATGGTTGTTTGTTCTAGACAGGTTGGTCTGAGTATTTCAGAAACTGCTGATACTGGGATTTTCACGCACAACCATCTATAGGGTTTACAGAGAATGGTCCGGCAATTCAGTAGGCGCAAATGCCTTGTTGATGCCAGAGGTCAGAAAAGAATAGCCAGACTGGTTCAGAGCAGATAGAAAGGCAACAGCAACTCAAATGACCACTCGTTACAACCGAGGTATGCAAAAGAGCATCTCTGAATGCACAGCACGTTGAACCTTGGGACGGATGGGCTACAGCAGCAGAAGACCAAACCGGGTGTCACTCCTGTCAGCTAAGAACAGGAAACTGAGGCTACAATTTGCACAGGCTCACCAAAATTAGAAAAATGTTGCCTGGTCTGATGAGTCTTGATTTCTGCTGTGACATTCGGATGGTGGAGTCAGAATTTGGCGTCAACACCTTGAAAGCATGCATCCATCCTGCCTTGTATCAACGGTTCAGGCTGCTGCTGGTGGTGTAATGGTGTTGGGGATATTTTCCTGGCACACTTTGGGCCCATTAGTACCAGTTGAGCACTGTGTCAATGCAACAGCCTACCTAAGTATGGTAGCTGACCATGTCTATCCCTTTATGACCACAATGTACCCATCTTCTTATGGCTACTTCCAGGATAACACGTCATGTCATAAAACGTGAATCATCTCAGACTGTTTTCTTGAACAGGACAATGAGGTCACTGTACTCAAATGGCCTCCACAGTCACCAGATCTCAATCCAATAGAGCACTTTGGGATGTGGTGAAACGGGAGATTCACATCATTGATGTGCAGCTGACAAATCTGCAGCAACTGCATGATGCTATCATGTCAATTTGGACCAAAATCTCTGAGGAATTTTCCAGTACCTTGTTGAATCTATCATGAAGGATTAAGGCAGTTCTGAAGGCAAAATGAGATGCAACCTGATACTAGTAAGGTCTACCTAACAAAGTGACTGGTGAGTGTATAAGTTCATGATATGTTTAATAAAATATACTGTTTAAACATTCTGTTTAAAGCACATTCCTTTTTGATTTTGCAGTTGGTCATGGCTTTCCTTAAACACCATCATCAACGTGGAAAGATGTAAATTAAAGTGCATATTTTGGAGACTGCATACATGCTCTAGCACCACTGTGGAACCCCTGGAGTGACATATGGGAATCCGCACAATAAAGCAAAATAACAGAGAACAAAAATAGCAAAACAGTCCTTAGATGTCATGTCCATGACTGACAGCAGCAATCAGACAAATCTATATAATTCCATTGCATTTGGCTTTGCTAAGCTTGTGTTTGCTCTTAGATTAAAATATTACAGAACTCTGCATATAAACGTACTTACTGGCATAGAAAGGAAAAGAGGCCTGCATATATTGTTTTTTTTTTTTTAAAGGGGTGAAAGCTGGTTTATTAAGCCTTTTAGCACTCCCCCCAACAAGCGTCTCCACCCCCAGGACAAAGGTCCTGCCAGTTGCGTCTACGCACAGCAATTACCCCGGCCAAATCAATGGCCATTGTTTCTGCTGGTAACCTTGCGAATAAATCAGGCTTTAGCTTGAAAGTAGTTAACGCTACCGTTTCTGCCGCCCAGTCTTCAAGGTCATTATCTGATTTAGTCAGAGAAAAACACTGTGCCTTTCCTTCTCTTGTTTTCCTTTTTCGTTTCCTTTTTGTTTTTTCTCTCTCTCGTCTTGCAGTTGAATGGCAACCCCTAATCAAGTCTTGACTGAACACCGATTTTAATCACCCATCACACAGGGCTGCCAAATTCCTACAGGCAAATAGCCATGAAAAATTTACCAGCAATTCCTCACCTTGTACGGTGCAGCTATTTGTTGTTCTGCTTAAATGTATAAAATAATATATTATTGAGTGGCCAGTGTGCAGGGAGGCATAGATGAAGAAGGCATGGAGTGATTCCAAGGTCAGCACTCTATGCCCGGGGACTAGACAATCGATATCATTTAGTCAATAACTTCTTTATTACTCCACCATCACTCCCAGCAAAATGATTTTGGAGTTAAAACACATTTATTTTGGTATAAGCAGTTCATAGAATATTGAGCAACCACATTAAAGTATAAAAATACAATGCAGTTTTTTTTTTTTGGTTGGCCCGTTCCAGTAAGGTCAGCGCCAGTGCCCATCAGTGCTACTGTAACCTTCCTTCCTTTCTTATTAAAGCAGGGTCTCTCACAGGGGGCCAATTATGTGATGCGGTAAGCACACAAACCTGTGTGGCAGCGCGTGCAGTGACAGTCGACGTCCCCCTGTCCCAACGGTGTGCCTGCGTTGAGTTTTTACAATGCAATCCCTGCACGCAATAACTGCAGCGCCTTGGGTGAAGGACACAGAGACGCAATAAATATGGATGCAAAACCAAAAATAATATTATAATAGTACATAAAAGACGCCACCATCTTCCCCTATCCGGCAGCATACAAGTGGCGCTTTACTGCAGCCTGTAAAAGTGCTTTATCACCTGCCACCGCATGCACAGAGGAGAGAGGAATGACACATTGCCTTACCAGGTTGCATTAGGGGCATTTTACATCTTACTTTTTGAAGCAATCTCATTGCATTTTCATTAGTTTTGTTAAGAATTCCACAGTTAGTGGCAAGTTAAATAAAATATCTATTATTGTGTTTTTCTTGATCTTTCGGTTATCTGTTGTTTGCTTGAAAGCACTTGCTATAGACAGTTTCAATTGGTCATTTCCAGCCCAATGTCATGAGGAAAAGTAACTATTTTATGTATTGTCAGAAAAGTCGTCACCTTAGAATTAAGGTTCTATCTGACATTTTGGTCAAAAATTAGTTATTCACTTATTCTTATTAAATGACAACTTATATACATGTGACTTGTTTACATGTCATGTTTTTTTGGTCACATTTTGTTTTGATGGTTCGTTTGTTGAATTTAAGTTACATTGCATCTACATGCCAACTAATTCTCATTAGATTATAAGTAAACTGTTAGGTTAGGGTTAGTTGACATGTACTTGCAATGTTTCTTATAGTCAGTTAAATGTCTGTTGAAAGAGCAGTATCAGCAGATATTAAGCAGACAGTCTACTAAAACAATTGGACCATCGAAATAAAGCTTTTTTACAAGATGTTCACATTTTAGGACTTTTTATTTATAAAAAAAAAGGTTTTATCTACAAAGTCGTGCTACCCACTGCACCACCGCATCACCCTATTAAGATGAATTGTTAAATTTTACATTGTGGAAAAGAGTTATTAGAAAAAAAATTATTAGTTAAATGTGAAATAAGTTTATTAAACTCGTTTGCTCATTGTTTGTTTTCTTTTAAAGTCTTTAATTTAATTCAATATCAAGCCTTGAAGGGCAACTATTTATTTTAATCCATGGGACATATAATTCAATAAATATAGTTTATATAAAGCATATAATTTAAAAAAAATACCATATTAATTACATAAAATTAACAGCTGCACTGGACAAAATATTAAGCACAGCCTTGTATGCTTAATTTGATCAAGAAAAAATATTCATCCTAATATTAAATAAATGTTATAGAAAACAGAAGTTTTACTTTCTCAAACATCAACATGTTGTTACAACACCAATTTTTAAAATTAAATTAATAAGCAGACTGATTGTATTTCTTGAAAAGTAATGCTTTAATTAATGATCTGCCAGACAGAACCTTATAATTCCTAGGGAAAATGACTTTGTAGAATTAGAAGGTTCTATCTGCATTTTCCTTATTTGTTTTATCCCAAGTTGCAATTTTTGGAGAACGTTGATAATTTACATTTAGAGTATGTTTGGGTCTCTGTCATGTTAATGTATGGAAGAGAACTGTTACACACATATTGTTTGAAATATGGAATGCAAAGCTTTGAAGCTCAATATTTCAAAATTAATTAGAACGCACATAGAACCTTATAATTCCAAGGTGACAAAGTTGCTATGTCATACACATGACTTAATTTATATGAAAATGTATGATTTTAAATTCTAAATCAGTGACTAAAAAGAACTAAATCAAAGCACAACCACCGTTCTTTACAATAAATCCTCAAACACTAAGGAAGTCAGGCGTTTGGCTTGACAGATGCTCCTCAGCGGAGGCCTCAGGTGATCTGCATGCCCATTAAGAAAGCCCAGGTGAGGACTTTACTCAGTGGAGTAATCCATGAGCGAGGTGAACAAACAAAGTCTCCCTCTGATAAATGACTCTGCGGTCAGTAACACTTTGGACCTGACCCAAGAAAGAGAGAGAAAACCGACCACAATATCAATGATGCTTGCCATGGAAAATTCTTCTCCCTAAGAATGACTTAGGAAAATAGCTATATATTTTATTGTTCTTCACGGAGGAATGCTTTTCTTTGGAAGTGCTTCTTCTTAAATTTCATTTGGTCAGTTTGGTGATTTTTTTCCCTATCATTTAAATCAGCTGACAAGATGGAAGACAGTTTCTTTTATTTATTTATATATTTTTTTATCTCTTAGTATTGCTATTATGATTGAATTTAATTTCTACTGCTGATTTAATAAAGTAATCAGAATGCACACTTAAAAAGTAAAATAAAATACTTTTTTTTCAATCTAGTGGATCCTCGAGTTTTTGAGATTTTATTCTGTTGAGCATGGAAGGAGATATTTGGAAGAAAGCTGAAAATCTGTAACCAAACTTCCATGATAGGAAAAACAAATACAATGGAAGTCAATGGTTACAAGTACAATCAGCTGAATAATCCACTTAATCCATTTCACACACTAGTTGAGTTCTGGTGAAAATCAGATCAGACCTCCTTTAATTGGACTCCAAACACAAAGAATGCCGGGTAACATCAGTATAAATTTGAATACTCACATTAACTGGTTGACCTGTGCCCCATGGTCAAACAAAAAGCACAAGAAAAAAGTACAAGAATTTAAAGGCTTTTCCCCTTTTCTTTCTTCCCAGAGAGAGAAGCTGTTTTAGACTGAATGAAGCGCATTGCTGTGCTGGAAGATTATGTGGGTAGTCTGTGTGCAAAAAGCTACAGTAAGGTCTAAAAGATCACAGACAGGGTCAGACAATGTGAGTGTTGTTTTACTGAGAGCAGACCCTTGCAGACTCTTTAATAGCAGCCATTTCCTCCCTGTCTCTCTCTCTCCAGACGGAGAGCTTTAAGGGCTCGATGGCTCTGATCCTTCAGCCCTGCACCCCAACATACTCAAAACAAACACATAGCACTCTTTTCTAACTAGAATAGAGGGAGAGGTGGAAATGTGATAATTAGAAAAATTCTTGAACCTCAAATCTCAATAACCTAAATACATGTATTGCTAATACTCTGATAAAGTTAGCAAACAACAGCCATTGGAATCTGTCAGAGAATTGTAATTATAAGTCAGTTTATTTAGGCAACAAGCAACCTTTAGAACTGGTACAGCAAACATGCAAACAATAATTATGTTAATAATCATAGTAATAATAATAATAAGAGTGCATATAGAAATTATGTAAGTGAAAATGACACAGTCACTGTAAAATACAGTGTTTGAGAGACTCCAAGTATTGTGTGAGACTTGCCTTTCCGTGCACACGTTTTAATGGAAATCTTAATAGCATAGCAAGCAATTCATATTTTAAAAGCCTGCAGTCAGCATGACTCGCTGAATTAACATATAGCGTTGCAGACCGAGCGATTATATGGCATCGATTTACAAGCCCCCCGCGCGGAGGAGACACATTTTCTACAGCACATGTTGGTCGCGGCTCATCCGGTCTTAGCGCCACTGATACAGCGATACACGACAGAGACCTTTAATAATGAACGATAGAACTCAAAATGTATAAAAGGGGGAAAGAGAAGCACTTTTTTTCAGGCATCCAAGCGGCATGTCGTATGAGAGATCAGCCTTTAAAAATTAGACATGTTGATGACACGTACAAGCCGATGTATATGAAATATTCCCTTTTTATTCCTCCACTCTCTCTATACCCTATACCTTTTTTCCCCTCATTTTCAACCATCATAAAGAGCGGTGGAAAACATCAGCACATCAACGCACTGCTCCTCCAGCTTAACATTTCTGAGCAGCGATGAATCATTCAAGGCTTAATGTATTCAGGACAGGCCAGGACCAACTGCTGCTATCAAAGGACTTGGTTGAATAACTGTAATAACTGGAAAATTATTTTGATAGCCTGAAACAATCTTATATATCACAGAACTTTATTAAAATAATATCAAATCAAATTAGCCTGTATCCCCATAATGAATTAAGTAACAGGTTACGCTGATATTAATCTCGGCTAGCTCGCAGGCATTGCGGCAGGAGCATTTAATAAGCCGGTCCCTGTTGCTCTGAAGGGCTAGAAATCCTCGAGTACCCGTGCTTATTCAGGGAAAAATACATCAAAAGACTCTCTCCCTCTCTAAATAATGTGCCCGTTTTCTCTGCCTTTGGTGAAATTATTCATAAGGAGAAAATCTTGGTGAAATCTCGTGAGGGTTCTGATTAGCAGCTGACCCGTGGGGATGGTGCGTATCCTAATCCCCTAAATGCCTCGCCGTTCAACCCCCTCCCTTTCGCCTCCGTCCGTGTGCCGAGGAGCAGACCCTGAAATAATAATATAATCATGTTTTCTTATGGCGGCGCAGAGCAGACGGGCTGAGCGGGAGCCGCGCCGGGCCTTCCATCGGTTCGGGTGCAGCTGTCTGGGCTCGGGCTCGTGCTCGCTCAGGCCCCAGCCTGACTCTCAAGCCCCCCGGCTCTGCTCCCTCTCGCGCTCTTCCTTGGATACTGTCCATTTTCAGGGCTAAGAACCTGCTGGAGGCTCTTTAAATTTTTTAATAGAGCCCAGATGAAGCAGTGCTGGGGAGAGGAGAAGACAGCTCGTGTCAGTTTTTTCCCCGAGCTCCCAGAGGCCTAGTAGCCCTGTAATGATCTGGTAAGGCTACAGATTAAAGTCGAGCTGGAGTCCAAGAAACGAGGGGAAAGAGAGCTGCCATCTCGCACACACACACACTATCGCCCGCTCTATCTGGCACTTACAGACTCACACAGAGGCAAACTCTGTTATCTCTCTGTCTCTATTCCTCCCTTTTTCTTCTGCTTATCTCCCTCTTCCACTCTCGCGCTACCTCTATTCTGCTGTTTTATGTCTCTTGCTGGTCTAGTGGACCCAGCTTCTCTCTCCTGGTGATGGTGGCGGAGAAAAGGAGGCAGTTGGACAGATGAGGGCGAAGGGGGGAGTATGTAGTGTATGCCGCTACCGTTTTTCTCTCATCCTCCCTCCCCGTTTCCTCCAGCAGCCTTTTTTTGTGTGTGTGTGTGCTATCTCCAGGTTATCTTTCCTCTTCAACCCACCCTCTTTTCCTACTCCTCCTCCGCTGCTCTCCCCCAGGTCTGGCCGACTTGTTGTGTTGCCCTGCAAACTGTGCTACATAACCATCCTCCAGGGTGGACACTAAATCTTTTGATGCAGGCGTAGTGGTGATAACATCTGAACTGGGGGAGGCTTCTCAGGGCGTGCTTGACAGATGTAGCGAGCCTTTTAGGATTTAGAGCCGAAGCGTATCTATTACGGGTGCTGCTGCTGTGTTTGGCAGGCCCGTTTGGTAATCTCCCGTGAATTTCTGTCCAACTTATCACAGGCCCGGGACAGGTTTCTGCAGGAAAGAGGAAATCGTCAAATCTGCACCTCTGAAGATGCACAGACTATAGGGTCTTTGAACCAGGGACATCTGCATTGATGAGACACAAACAAAACCGACATGATTCATATTCATAGAAGTTATTCCTGTGCACAGCTAGGTTCACAGACAGGAAGTGTCAGTTGGACCAGGCCTCTGTGGACTGACCAGTCCCTCCAGCTGAACTTTGAATATGCAGATGAGCAAAATGGAGTAATACTTTCAGCAGTGAAAGTGATTCATATAGCCTTGAGAGATTAACTGTATAGGAAATAAGGCAACTCAATTTATAAGTTCAAGGCTTACGTTTATAGACAATGTATGCAACCAGTGTAAACATTCAAAAGAGCTGCATGCAGGGGTTATGCTAAACATCCTAAAGATAGCTGCGTACAGATGGAGAAGACAGTATGGCCATAAGATAGACAAACATAACCCAGGCTGTGAGCTGCAACAGATGACTGAAGATATTGTAGAAGATAGATAGATGGCTTTGTTGTGATGCACAAGGGAAATGTGGCTTTGTATGCACACATGTGTGTTTCTGTACGCTCATCTGCATGGATGTGTGTTTCGGAGCAGGATGCAAACAAATATTTGTGTTTGTTACTCCCCTCTGGAGGTTTTGATCCTGTGCCATCTGGCAGTGCGTAGGGATGTGGCCCGTCATCTTCCTCATCTGATGACTGCTCGGCCCCGTGCCCTCCCTTTTACACCCCTCCAGACCCCTACCCACCCTACTTCTTCTTACTCAGTTTCTCTTTTCCATCTCATTTGACCTCCATCTTAGAGCTTTCCTACCATCTCACAGACTTTGGGCCCTGCAATGCACACCATTCAAAATTCACCTTTAACCATACCTGTAAATGGAAGTGGATTAAGTAAATTTATAAGCCAGAAAAAGCAGTAAGGTATTTTTCATTGTTTGTGGCAACTGTCCCAAAATTTAAATTGACAAATTCTGTATGTATTTATTGATTGATTAATTGTAAACATATCAATGCTTAGAAGAAGTACCATTGAACAAAATATTGATGGTAAATTTTCATCATTCAAATTTTCATTTTCACAAGTCAAATAGTCACACATACTTCCATACTATACAGTACGCTAAAATCAGTATGCGAGCCGAGTAGTATGTCACAGAATTCGAAAATCGGTATGCGAGAAGTACCCGGATGACACTATTTCTGGCGAGTTTCTGAAGGGCGCATCCCATGTACGCTGCGCTATCCAATGATGTCCCACGAGATAATTCATGAATGGGACTGAAGTGACGCAACTGACGCAGGCAAGTCACGTAACCATGACAAAATGGCAGATGTAGTACGTCTGAATTCCATTTATACTTCTGACATTTGTACTGTATAGAACGCACTTTTCTGACGGCCGAGTAGTATGTTTAAATTCAAATGCAGTACCTTCTGAGTAGTAGGCGGTTTCGGACGCAAACCGAGCATCAGAATGTGGAAGAAAGGTGATTTAAGTGACTTTGAACTTGAGTTGGTGCTGGACGAAAAGCAACAGTAACTCAAATGATCACTCGTTACAACCAAGGTATGCAGAAGAGCATCTCTGAATGCCCAACATGTCAAACTGTGAGGTGGATGGGATACAGCAGCAGAAGACTACACTGGGTGCCACTCCTGTCAGCTAAGAGGCTACAATTCGCACAGGCTCATCAAAATTGGACAATATATGATTGGGAAAACTTTGCCTGGTCTAATGAGTCTCAATTTCTGCTGCGATATTTGGATGGTAGGGTCAGAATTTGGCATCAACAACATGAAAGCATGGGTTCATCCTGCCTTGTATAAATGGTTCAGACTGGTGGTGGTGTAATGGTGTGGGGCATATTTTCTTGGCACACTTTGGGCCCATTAGCACCAACTGAGCATTGTGTCAATGCCACAGCCTACCTGAGTATTGTTGCTGATGATGTCCATCCCTTTATGATCACAGTGTACCCATATTCTGATGGCTACTTACAACAGGATAACACACCATGTCATAAAGCGCGAATCATCTCAGACAGGTTTCTTGAACATGACAATGAGTCACCTGATCTCAATCCAATAGAGCACCTTTGGGATGTGGTGGAATGGGAGATTCATATCATGGATGTGCAT
Organism: Danio aesculapii; assembly: GCF_903798145.1. Classification (NCBI taxonomy): domain Eukaryota; kingdom Metazoa; phylum Chordata; class Actinopteri; order Cypriniformes; family Danionidae; genus Danio; species Danio aesculapii. The sequence goes on along the minus strand of NC_079447.1, from coordinate 27,021,543 downwards.
GTCTGCAGCAAATCTGCAGCAACTACGTGATGCTATCATGCCAATATGGACCAAAATCTCTGTGGAATATTTCCAGCATCTTGTTGAATCTAGGCCACGAAGGGTTAAGGCAGTTTTGAAGGCAAAAAGGGTCCAACCCGGTACTAGTATGGTGTACCTAATAAAGTGGCCGGTGAGTGTATAATATTTTCACACCTAGGCCAACCAGATCATTAAAATAACAACAACATTAAAAACATGAAAACAAAATCAATGGTATATATGGTGGCAGTTTTAGAAAAGCAGAAAGGCTGGCAGAGGTTAACAGGAGTACATTTACAATTTTGTCTGTGATACCATCTGTTAATTGTTTGTGTATGTGTGTGTATAAATCTGATTATGAATGAGAGCGCGGGAGATTGAGGGAAGCGGTTCAAAAATTGTGTAATTAAATCATTTTCCTGTCAAACTTCATTATGCAAATTAATCTTTAAGCTTTTTGTCAGGTACTGGCCTCTTAAAAAGAAAGATCTATATCTACAGGAAGTGACATTGAATCAAATCCCAATTATTTAGTCTAGCCTAGCAGTAGGGCTCTTGAGAACTCATATTATTGACGATTACAGAAAATTACACTATGAGATTTCGGGTAATTATTTCTCAGACTGCTCATTTGAACTCATTCAGCTTTTGCACCATAAGCAGTCATCTTGCAAGGTATAGAAAATAATAATAATAATCTGCACATTTCAATTCTCAGAGTCAGATACAGATGAAACGGCTCTCTTTACAGAAATGTTATGATTGACTGTTGTGTCTAGGCAAGGTTTTTGACCTGTGCGTATGAGTCTCTCTCACTCTATCTCTTTTCTCTCTATATGTGTGTGTATATGTGTGTGTGTGAGCTGGATAGTATTTTTTTGTGTGTTTTGCTCTGAGGAAGGTAAAGGCTGAGGTGATTTTGAAGGAGACCTGGGTCCCAAAAAACTGTCCTCAGGACACACACCTCTGTGAGCATATGCTCTACTTCCTTCAGCTTTGGCCTTAACACACACACACAAACACACATGTACACACTAAACAGCAGGACTATAAATGTAAACCAAGTTATTCAAAGCAGGCAGATCATATTAAGACAACTTATCTCAATGAGTAATTGCATATGCCTTAGATTAAAAACCTGTAATTCTAGGATATAATTATTTTATAAGACTGTAAGAAAGGCAGCTAAGTGAATGAAGGGAGCTGAATGAAGATTTCATCCAGCCAGCTGTAATAAAGGTGCGATTCCACAGAGATATCCACAGTATATCCTGGACATAGAAGATATCTTAATTCATTACTCTCTGGGAGTTGGCAGAAATTTAATATTAAAAAGACAGAAATAAAATGCAAAAGTGGGGTATTTCTTGGACTGAATGTACTGTTGGGGATGTTTTCATTCACTCTGGGTTACTCTGTTTCTGTGTTTCAGCTAGCGGAATGATTTTTGGTTCCAAATCTTATTTTGCCATATACAGTATTTTAAGAAAATGCTTTGAAATTTTTAAAACTCAACGATACTCTCTGGGCAAAACTACTAAATTGCTTAGAAAATTACAGGATTTGAAATCTTAAAGTGTCAATTTCATAAATGATTTCAATGATTTGGTGAAAAAACACACACAAAATAATATAATTTCAGTATAAAAAGTATTTGTGCACTGGATTTTTTAAAATCTTTTAACAAAGTTTTTAACATGTGAAACAACATTGCCTTTGATGCATTGATTTTAATTACTTTTCATTTTTTTTTCTCCCTAATTTACTGTTGGTTGCTGTTTTTGCCCCATTGACTTCCATTATAAATTACATTTTTTTAAATTACAAAACCATGACATCATATAATCCTGCTTTTTTGATTGTTGATGGTTTTTCCTGTTGGAAAGGGATCAAATTTGTCATTTTAAGTGGTGATCATCAGTTGGCACCATTAACCCTTTAGATAGGCCTTTGCAAAAAAAATGCTTAGTGTCTGGATTTTATATGGAGTATAACAGCAAATTAAAGTGTGTGTATGTGTGTTTGAATGTGTGAGAGTGTGAAAGTGACATTTGCGCACCTTGATGTGGCTGAGAAAATCAAAATATACATCTCAACTCTCAGAACTACATGGAGTAAATAAAAACAAAGACGTCAATAGAAGTCAATAAGACAATAATAGAAGTCAATGGGCCAAAAACAGTCACCAACAGTAAATTAGGGAGAAAAAAAATGAAACAATGCATCAAGGACAATGTTGTTACTAATCGTTCACATATCCAAGACCGTAATAAAATGTTGATAAAATCCAGTCAGTGACATCATTTATGAATTTGGCAATTAATGACTTAAAATCCTGTAAATTTTCTAAGCAATGTAGTAGTTTTGATCAGGACTGAGGTTGATTTACAGATTTCTGCAAAAAAAAAAAAAAAAAAGAATTAAGAATTGATGTATTTTCAGGATAAACATACAGAAATAATAATAATAAAAAAATAATAATAATAAACATTATATTAATAGCCAATTAAAAGGCATGTTTTCTAGGTATGAGAGTGTGATCTTGAAACGTATGGCTAATCATCCCCGGTCACCATTGTCACTTTTATCTTCCTCTCCACTGTTTGATGTCAAATTAGTCCAGGAATAACTAATTCTTTATTCTTCTGAATCTGGCACACTGAAGGAACTTTGTTGCAGTCCTGGGAGGCAAACAATGCTTGGAGGAGTTAAACCTAATGAAAGCCTTTGATCCTGCATGATAATAGAGCGAACGCAAGAGGAGGGAAAACAGTCAAGTTGCTGAAAACCCAACTCGAAATCGAAATGCAAATGATATTGAAATGTGGGCATTTCTTTCTTTCCTTCCTTTTTTTCATAATTAATAATTCCAGTTTTGTTTGTATTAGTTTTAACCTACTAAAGTATAAAGGCTTTTCTCACAGGATTGGCACTCCATATTTATACCACCAAAAGTGCTATTTTCAAGCTGCACAAATTAAAATGTCATAATGCTAAATTATAAATATGGATACCGATAACCAAGGGAGGGAAAGAAAGAAAGAAAGAAAGAAAGAAAGAAAGAAAGAAAAAGAGGTTTTGTTTTGTGTTTGTTTGTTTTGGGATGATGCTAACTCCTCTTTATGCTAGTTTTCCCTGAAGCTAGTCACGTCTGAGAGGCTGTCTAATGGTTGCTTTGTTAGGTTGTCAGCGTTTGTGATGAGAAGAGTGGATAGGCAGCTGACCCAAGTGTTCAGGATGTGACAGTAAACATATGTCACTAGGAAGTGCTCACAGTGGCGGACACTGAGGATAATGGGACACTATGATGCTTGAGCACACAAGTTTTCTGCAGCATCTTCCACAGGACATGAGCTCAATTTATTCTTTGGATTATGGTTGACACTGCTGGGAAATTCTAGACAGAATTAAAATGTCTCTGAGAGCATGTTTGATGAACACACTGTGATAGAAACAGTAGTTAATGTGAGGGAACTTCACTAAATCAAGAGAATGCTGTACGCCTTATAACAGTCATCCAGTGAGATTAGACCAGTTCATTCATTCATTTTCTTTTCGGCTTAGTCTCTTTACTAATCAGAGGTCGCCACAGTGGAATGAACCACCAACTTATCCAGCATATGTTTTACGCAGCGGATGCCCTTCCAGCTCCAACTAATCACTAGGAAACACCCTAAATCGAAGCAGATTAGACCAATTGTTTTCATGCAAAAATATGATGAACACTCCCTTCAAACGAAGATTTTAATGTATAGAAGAAATCTTAAATATGGTCTAATTAAAAAATTGTTTCCTTAATTGAATAATTGGATTTCGCATTACTGTATATCAATACAATGCAAATGATTCAAATATTATGAAGACAATATTTAGACTAAGTTCACACTAAAGATTTTGACATATTTATGATGTTAAATAATGAAATAACAATTTATGTAAAGGGAGACATGGTGGCTCAGTGGTTAGCACTGTCGGCTCACAGCAAGAAGGCCGCTGGTTCGCGTCCCGGCTGGGTCAGATGGCATTTCTGTGTGGTTTGTATGTTCTCCATGTGTTGGCATGGGTTTCCTCTGGGTGCTCCGGTTTCCCCCACAATCCAAAGACCTGTGCTATAGGTGAATTGAATAAACTAAATTGGCCATAGTGTATGAGTGTGGATGAGTGTGTATGGGTGTTTCCCGGTAAGGGGTTGCAGCTGGAAGGGTATCCGCTGTGTAAAACATGTGCTGGATAAGTTGGCGGGTCATTCCACTGTGGCGACCCCTGATGAATAAAGGGACTAAGCAGAAGGAAAATTAATGAAAAAAGTTATGAAAATGATATAAAATAATGCAAATAAAAAGTGGGAAAAATGGGAAAAGTACTGGCAGCAGAACAGAACGGAATTGTGAAATTCTGAAAATTTGTTTCAAATTGCATTTATTTTTATAATAAAATCTGAAACATGCATGTTAATATGTTTACCTCCATTCATTCATTCATTCATTCATGCATTCATTCATTTATTCATACAACAACAAAACTATAGAAGTACATATAAATTAACTAAAACAAATTTCTAGCCCTAATCTAAAAGTCTATGATTACCAGCTCAGGTGCATTCTAAAAACGTACCACTATATAGATTTCTGGAGAGTGCCAAACATGTCCCAGGACCTATGTTTTCTTTGCAGTTTTGTTTTTTTCAAATCCACCAGATGCCACTGTGTACACTGTTTGAGATCTCAAATTTCTCTCACGAGTGCCATTTGCTCTAGCTGTTCTCGCGTAAATCTAGCAGAGGTAGCCGTCGACTGACTGACTGACTGACTGACCCCACCCTCCTCCTTCCCAAACCCAACCAATAGTGTTTTCAAAAGCACTGGTTGACATCCCCACCTACTTCCTACAACCTACAGTTTTAAAAAGCAATGCACAAAAAGAAAAGCCCTTGCCTAATTTTTACCACGTTTTCAGATTTTACCAAAATCCCACCCTGTTACTTAATTGTTTATTTTATATTTTGGCTTCTGTTTTTGTCTAGCCTGCTTTCTGGAACCGTTTGTTGCCTGCCTCGAACCCTGTTTATCGTGATCAACTCCTTTCTGCGTCTCAAGTCTGCTGATGTACATGGCGAGTCAACTGGACAAACTGGTAACAGTGGGAAAGCCGTCCATATGGTAAACAGTCAGGTAAACAGTCAGATGGCAAACACGAAAAGGAACAGTGTCATACCACCCCGTAGCATTTGTTTTAAAAACGAAATCCAGCCTTATGTACTGGCTACATAATTCGCGATCTCCAGAAATATACAGAATCTTTAAAAGGGATCATCAAATCAGTAGTTTATGGCATTGACTTTGGGGTTTGTTCTAGTACTGTACATCTTTCTGAGATGTGATTGGTCAGGTCTGTCCTGAAGGCTGAGCTCACTGGACTGATAAAGTGCAGGCCTGCTGCCCGGAGGATGCTGAGAATGGGCTCCACCGTCCCCTCCCCGCTACACTCTTTTTATTCTTTCCCTTCAGTTCCTCCACCGCAATCTCAAGCAAAGCAAATAAAGAGATGTTGAGGAGGTGGCAGGGTGGCAGGCCCCCCAAATGTAAAGTGTGCGCAATCACTCAGATACAAGTGGCACCGCTAAAAATTGCCCTCATACATCAGCTTATGGTTTACAGGCGCTGACAGAAAGGACGTTGAAAGGTCAGAAGGAAAAACATATAGATGTGTCAAAGCCTGCGCTCAGGGCAGCAGGACTGCGGGATGATGGGAAGTGAGATGGGCTCTGGAGGGACTGAAGAAGTGCTTGATGGGGCAGGATTTGTTTCACCCTCCCTCTCTTGTTTTTTTTCTGTTCCTTCCCCTGTAAAGGGAAGCGGCGTGCAGGCGTCAGCACCGGAGACCAGGTACAGTTGGGCTGTAACCTCTCTCGCCGACCTCTTGTGACAAGACAGATAGCTCCATTCATCTGCAGCTGAGCAGCAGCGCGCTGCTGCATTTTTCACCCCCGGCCCAGGATGGATCTGCTCGCCAGGAGGAATGTCACCAGCCTGAATGCCCTGATCTGTCACGAGTCCACCATCTTCACCCGAATCACAGCACCGCAGACAGGTCGAGAGAGAGAAGCAGAGAGATGGAGACTAGCAGTCGGACATTCTGACCATTTACAAGAAAGAACAACAGATGAACAGAAACAAACAATCCACTCAAAGTAAAAACTGAGTGAGATATTTGGCGTTGTGCTTTATATTTATGCATCATGAAAATAATGTTATGCTAGGTATTTTAATGGGCCATTAGTATTATAAACATATCTGTGGCCAAAGCTCTGTTGAGTTCATTGTTGCCCAAGATTATTTCTCTTGAAAGTCAACACATCTCTCATATTGTGGAAAGACTTGTTTTGAATTTTGGGGGTTATTCATGGTCTAATGAAAGTAATTTGTTAATTATAGTAAGTTGCGTTTTAATTTGAGATAAATGATCTGTGAGGAGAATAATGCCTCCTTGTTGTAACCAACTTTTAAGTCTTTCTCCACCAATGTTTTTCTTTATTGCCAGCCAACTTTTGCAAGTATTTGATGATTTTCACCCAAAATCGACAACCCTCATGAATATTTTGTTAACACTTTATTTGAAGGGGTGTTCATTAAACCTTTATAATCATGACTTGACACATGTCATTAACGTTAATGAGAATAACATTAAGTAATTTAAGTGAGAAGTGTCATTCGCTCAGTTACGTTATTTTAAATGCAAATTTGACATTGTTTGTTATGACAACTTGACATAAACACATATATCACAATCTGTTTTTGTCTTTATCATGACAACTTGACATTATTAAGATAAAAGAAAGAAAATCAGTCATAAACATGATTCTCTTGAATATATTATAAATATATCTTTCATTTTATAACATCATCTTTCATTTATTTTGACCTCAACCACTACTCACACTGTTATGACCACCAGCAGTGCTGCTCTTGCAGGCTGCTGGAAAACACTCACATTCAACTGTACTACAAAACTCATCATGAACTTCACTCACACACCTGGCCCAGATCCCCCATGATTGCAAACACGCAGCTGAAGGTGTTCAGGACTAATTACACAGACTAATATACACCTCTCAAAAACACACACATTGCTGAGTCTTGTTATCTTGTGGCACAAAGAAGCATTTTCTTCTTGTCTAGCCTAACCATGTTTTTGACCCTTTGCCTTGTTTTATCGTTTTGAATGACATAACATTTAAAATGACATAACTGAGCAAATTACACTTAATCACATTGTCATAAGGATGAATAAAATATCATTCACATCCACGACATGTTATGCCATGATTATAAAGGTTTTGCGATGGTGTTATGAAAACCCCTTGAAATAAAGTGTTACCATATTTTCTATCTATCTATCTATCTATCTATCTATCTATCTATCTATCTATCTATCTATCTATCTATCTATCTATCTATCTATCTATCTATCTATCTATCTATCTATCTATCTATCTATCTGTCTGTCTGTCTGTCTGTCTGTCTGTCTGTCTGTCTGTCTGTCTGTCTGTCTGTCTGTCTGTCTGTCTGTCTGTCAATCAATCAAGCCTCTGTTTAAAAAAACAAAAATATTTTATTATATCTTTGTGTTCATGTTTTATCACAACTTAAATGAAGATCATCAAAAATACTAAATGTTTTACAAAACATACAATGAGATTCTAAAAGGTCAAAACATCAGTGATCAGAGTTTGCGTTCATCATTTTTAAATCTGATCTGACCTACACTTTCTCTGATCGTCTTTGCATTTTGAACACGGGAAGAAGTCCTATCAAATTTTTTTCGGCATGCACTAGGGCTTCTCCTAACATAATTCACATAGAATACACCGGCAACATGTGGCAAAAACTCATCACTGGTAGGGAAGTGTTTGTTAATTGACAAGATATCTCGTCAATGACAGAGAAACATTGTACTGAGTTTTAACAGTAGGGTTTCTGTAATTTACACAAGAATGATCACGAAGCATAGAAAAAAGGTGGATAAACTATGATCTGCCTTTAGAAACTAAGCATTTCTCAAAAATAAAAATAAGTGCTTCCAATGAAAATTAAACACTTCTGCTTTGTTATTGCATACTGATGCTATCAAGCTTCAAGTGAAGGACAGTGAAGTGATGGAGAATCCATCGAGGCTGGTTTTATCCATGCAACAGCTTCCATATTGATCACTGTTTACAGATATAATCACTTTCAGATTCATTCTTCATCAGTATGGCCTCCAGTATTGATTTGGTTTTACTCATGCCTCTCTATAAAGGCCCTGTGTGAGTGCAAAACACTGAGAGAGAACGTGTGTGTGCGCGCGGATCATATTTATGTATGTGTGAGAGCGTGTGTGTTCATTCAGGCTGTAATTCTGTTATGTTTTATGAGATATCGCACTTTGTTTCTTTGTGAGTGTACAGTTCAGCGTAAAGGTCTCCTCTGTAGGAAATAAAACCACTTTAGAAGATAAAACGTGATGAAAAAAGAAAAAGTGTTGGTAAGGTATACAGTAAGAACAAATACTTATACTTAATACACCCTGTAAAAATGATTTCTCAAAGTTTTATATAAAGCAAAGATTACTGGAGAATGTTTTGAAGGAAAACACTATTTTCTACTTGAATGCTTTATATTTAACACGTGTTACTATTTCTTGTGTAAAAAATGCTTCTGAACTAGATTTAGATGTACTCTATGTGCAAAGAAATGAAGGTTATGTTAACTATATGCTGTATGAGTGTCCTTTTTTATCATTCTCTTTCTGTCTTATAGGGTAAGAGCTATTCTCACTACTAAGCTGACCTACATCGATATCTTTACCTCTATGTTTAAAATAATAGAGCTCATCATATGTGGGGAGAGAACTATTCTTACACATATAAATATATATAAATGAAGAGTTCAGATGCAAAAACCTCCATGTGCCATCTAAAACTTGATTCTAAGTAATTATCAATTTTCTCAGGCTCAAATAATAGGTTATTCTCATGTCTTTAACATGATCTAACTGATCATAAACATAAGAGGCAAGGAAAATTGCTCATTGTAAAAGAAAATTCCAGATGGTACATTTTTGCATTTTAGGAATATATTCCCAGAACATTTTAATTAGCTTTTAGTAAGTACAGTGTGAGTATGTTGAACTAATTTCAACAGAATCATCAACAAAGTAAACAATGTACAATGAGTACACACATAATGATACTGTACCAGTAAAGAATCATGTATATCTCTAATCTGTCGACAGTTAACACTAACTAAAATAAAACCAATGGGTAATGTATTTTTTTATTTATATATTAACTTTAAAAATGTAACACTTTATAATAACTACACACTATGTTAACTCATCATTTGTTAAGCATTAACTCTACATTAATGCACATTGGTGAGCAGTTTATAATGCAGCTACAAATGCTGTATTCTTGAATTAAAAGCATGATGTGCTTAATAATTGTGTTTTGATACTTTGTTAATGATTAAATGTTCATTACTAAATTAAGTATTGAATAATTTACAAACCAATATTTAAGCTTATTTGGTTTTTAAGATAATTCAGAATGAGTTAGTAATTGACTAATAAACTATTCAAGTGAACATTTATACATCTTTTTTCCATGTCTTTTTTCACTCTGTGCTACTAAATGCTTTATTAACACAAATTCCTACAGTTTTGTGAGCTCATCTTAAGTGAGGACTATTTTTGCTTTGTAAATCCATTATAAATTACAATTAAAGGCTCATTTATAAGACTTAAATGATATAATATATTATAATAATATAAAGAAAATGAACAGCAGTGATGCAGAAAAAAATATTACTTAATTATATTAATTATTAATTAAATTATAATTTAAAAATAAATATTATCAATTTTATCTACAGTTGAAGACAGAATTATTAACCACCCTGAATTATTAGCCCTTCTGTTTATTTTTTCCCCAATTTCTGTTTAACGGAGAGAAGATTTTTCAACACATTCCTAAAAAATAATAGTTTTAATAACTCATTTCTAATAACTGATTTGTTTTATCTTTGCCAATAATGACAATAAATAATATTTGACTAGATATTTTTCAAGACACTTTTATACAGCTTAAAGTGACATTTAAAGGCTTAACTAGGTTAATTAGATTAACTAAGCAGGTTAGGGTAATTAGGCAAGATATTGTATAATGATGGTTTGTATTGATGGTATATATTGCTTAAAGGGTTGAATAATTTTGACCTTTTAAAAAATTTTTAACTGCTTTTATTCTAGCCAAAATAAAACAAATAAGACTTTCTTCAGAAGAAAAAATATCAGACATACTGTGAAAATTTCTTTGCTCTGCTAAACATCATTTGGGAAATATTTAAAAAAGAAAAAAAAATCAAAGGGGGGCTAATAATTCTGATTTCAACTGTAAAAATAAAATGATTGTTTAGTTTAAATGTTGGTGACATTTATGCTTAAATGTTGGTAACAACTTAAATAAATTCTTAATTTGTTAATGTTAGTTAATGTACTTACTAACATTAACAAACATTTGAACAATGTAATTTTTACAGTATTTATTCATATTTGTGAACATTTTAGTAAATACATTAACTAGCATTAACTAATGGGCATGTTTTACCACCATAAATATAGAGTAATTCATTGCTAGTTTCTGTTAACCCACGGTGCATTAACTAATGTTAACAAGCAAAACTTTGATAAATTTTAATAATGCATTAGTAAATGCTGAACCATGATCAATAAAATATATACAAGATAATAGACCAAATGGAGTATTATTAAAGTGCTATCGTAAATTTTGATTAACTAAATTAATTATGTGGTGATGTTCATTCCCTGTTCATGCTCAATAATATAACATTACCACTTACATAAAAAAAATAATAATAATACATCTGTTTGTCTTTCCAAAAGGCTCATAAAGCTAAACCTTTTTATTTTATTTTAATATTAAAATAAAATATTATAGGTCACACGATGGCTTAGTGCTTAGCACTGTTGCTTCACAGCAAGAAGGCCACTGGTTCAAGTATCAGCTGGGTCAGTGGGCATTTCTGTGTGGAGTCTGGGTGCTCCGGTTTTCCCCAGAGTCCAAAGACATATAGGTGAATTGAATAAACTAAATTGGTCATAGTGTATGTGTGAATGAGTGTATGGCTGTTTCCCAGTTCTGGGTTGCAGCTGAAAGGGCATCCACTGTGTAAAATGTATGCTGGATAAGTTGGCGGTTCATTCCGCTGTGGCGACCCCTGATGAATAAAGGGACTAAGCCAAAGGAAATTGAATGAATGAAAAAAGTTAGACCCCATTCTCAACTTTTCACTTGTGTTCAGGTGACCCACGCACACAAGCACAAGCAGAAATATTCTGTTTTGAACTCAAACTCTCATTCATCCATTCGTGTGATTCCTTGATTGGATCCACCAGAGTCCTTAATTGCTGCTGGGACACAGGTGGACAAGGGAAAACAAAAAGACATGGTAATAGTGGCTAGAATAAGAGGCTGCTGGATATAGAGACTCTCCTCATACTTGTTTTCTGAACGGGGCCTGTCTGTCATGTGCCTCTGCTCCATCTGTGCTGTTGTTATGTGGGGTTTTATGTCCCCTGTGAATATTTGGCTATCTCTCTCATAAAATGCACTTGCACTGGTTCATTAGTCGAATGAGCTGCATGAACAATGAGGAAAGGACAGCTAAGGAGAATGGAGAGGAGAGGAAAGGACACAGTGCAAATGCTGATTTGAATCCACTGGAGAACGAGCCGCTGAGGCCGCATCTGGAGGCAGAGGGGCAGCGGTGCAGGCTGGGCTTCACTGGACCACAAGCACATGCCCATTTTCTGCCCCGTTGAGGACTCCTGGAGAAGGAGCAGCCACATTTACACACATTTAGGGCTGCTCCTGTCTGTGCTGCGGCTGTTTGCGAACATCTCTGCCCTCCAGTCAACATCACTCTGTCCTCAGCCTGCTGTCCAAGTGTGTTTATCGCTGAACACCCATGAATGAAAGCATCAGTGAACTTATTTTGTATAGCCCCCAGAATGGGCTCCCGTTTAATTTAGGATTGGGATTTTGAATCAAATTGGAATGAAGTTAATGTGTAATTTCCAGTTTGAAAGACAGGAACAAAAAAATGTTATGAAAATTAAAAACTAGTTATTTTTTATTTCTCTAGTTACTGCAATGTAATTTTCTGGCTCCTACAATTATTTTTTCTAGCTACTGCACCTAATTTGAGCTCTTATGACTTACTTTTCTAGTTTCTGCAACTTAATTTTCTAGTTCTTACAACTTGATTTTTCTAGTTACTTAGTTACTGTAACTTAACTTTTCTAGGTACTGCAATTCAATTTATTTTTTCTAGTTCCTACAACTTATTTTCAAGTTCTCATCACTTATATTTTACTAGTTACGGCAACCCAATTTTCTAACTTCTACAACTTATTTTTTCTAGTTCTCATTGCTTATTTTTTCTAGTTATTGCAACCTAATTTTATAGCTACTGCAAACTTATTTTTTTCCAGTTCCTGAAACTTAGTTTTTTCTAATTCTCAAAACTTAACTTTTCTAGTTACTTACTGTAGTTACTACAACTTAATTTTTACAGTTACTACAACTTGTTTTTTTAAGTTCTCATAACTTATTTATTTTGTAGTTATGGCAACCCATTTTTTAACTTCTTCAATTAAACTTTTTATAGTTCTCATAGCTTAATTTTCCCAGTTACTGCAACTTATTTTTTCTAGCTCCTACAACTTATTTTTCTAGTTCCAATAATTTAATAATTTTAGTTACTGCAACTTACCTTTTCTAGTTACTGCAACTTCATTAATTTTTTCTAGTTCTTATACTTACTTTTAAGTTTTCATCACTTATATTTTTTTTAGTTACTGCAGCCTAATTTGAGCTCTTACAACTTTTTTCCTAGTTCCTACAACTTATTTTTTTGGTTTTCATCACTTTTATTTTTCTAGTTACTGCAACCCCAATTTGAGCTCTCATGACTTTTTTAAAGTTTCTGCAACTTATTTTTTTAGGTTACTTAGTTACTGCAACAACTTTTCTAGTCACTGCAACCTAATATTTTTTTTAAAGTTCTCATCCCTTATATTTGTCTAGTTATTGCAACCTAATTTTTATAACTTCTGAAACTTATTTTATTTTAGTTCTCATAACTTAATTTTTCTAGTTACTTAGTTACTGCAACAATCTATTTTTCTAGCTTCAACTTAATTTTTCTAGTCCTCATAGTTTATTTCTTTTTAGTTACGGCAACCTATTTTTTTCTAGCTCCTACAACTTATTTTTTTCCAGTTCCTGTACCTTATTTTTTTAGTTCTCCTAACTTCATTTTTCTAGTTACTACGCTTTAGCAACTTAACTTTTCTAGTTACTGCAACTTAATATATTTTTTTCTAGCTTCTAAAACTTATTTTTTCAAGTTCTCATTGCTTAATATTTCTAGTTACTGCAACCAATTTTTCTAGCTCCTACAACTTTTTTTCCAGTTAATGCAACTTAATTTTTCTAGTTCTCACAACTTGATTTTTCTAGTTACTGCAACTTTATTTTTTAGTGCCGATAACTTATTTTTCAGTTCTCATCACTTATTGTTTTGTTACTGGCAACCTTATTTTCTAGCTTCTACAGCTTTTTTTTTAGTTTGCATAGCTTAATTTTTCTAATTACTGCAATCAATTTTTTCTAGCTCCTACAACTTATTTTTTCCAGTTCCTGAAACTTAATTTTTCTAGTTCTTGTAACTTGTTTTTTTCTAGCTTTCATAACAAATTTTTTCTAGCTCCTACAACTTAATTTTTCAAGTTTTTTTTTTTACTTTTTTTTCTAGTTCTCATAATTCTTTTCTAAAATTCTCTAGCATTTATAACACTATAATCATAACTCTACAACTTATTTTGAAGTGCTACCAATAAAACAATAAGAATGTAAAAAAAAATTGTACTAATAACTATTTATTAATTAAAGTTCAACATTCACTAATGCATTGAAGTTATGATTGTTAACAATACTTAACAGGAACTAAAAATGAACGACTTTATTTTCATTAACGTATTTAAAATTATTAGGCAAATAATAAATGCTAAACTTGGAATGAAACCTGTTAATATGAAAATAAAGCAATCTCAAAATATTATTCAATTATAAAATATTATTTAAAAAAACTTGTTAACGCTGGTGATAATTCATTTGATTGATTTTCATTCAACTTCACAACAACATTTAAAATCACCCTGCAGTTCTGCATCCACCTTTGCTACCCCAGTTCAAATTCAGACCCCAATTCAAATTTAAAAGGCTCAGTTAAATTCTACATTAGTGCTAAAATATTTAATGCTGTTTCTGACAACTCAGCTCAGGACAAAAGTGAGAACTTAATGTGATGGATGGACATTAGAAGGTGGCGCTAACCATGATGGAGGATTTAGCGCTGCTACTCAAACACATTCAAACCGACGTTCAGTGTAAGTGAAACTGATTGGATTCCCTTCTGCTTTACACTTCACTGAAACCGGACCACATTTAGACATCAACACGAGACTCGTGAATGTATACGTGACTTATAAACTCCTGCAGAAGATGTTAAGCAGCTAAAAAAACCTGATATGTAACTCAAACACTGTATAAAAGCATGCATTTACAGCAACTTTGTTTATAGCAGCTTAATGCGATGGTTACATTGGGCAGCATTTACTTTCCAACCTTTGCAGCCAATAAACAAAGTTCTCTGAGATTAATACAGCACACATCCACTGGATAGTCTGGCAGTGATTGTCTGAAAAATAAAACTTTGTTGCGACTTTTTTTGCAAAGTGTTTATTATGGCAGAGGGGCGAGTGTGTGTCTGGGAAGGGAAGGGGAGCTGAGGAGAGGGAGGGGGGTTATTTATTTGGTTTGATTTTCACTCCTAATCTTCCCTCGCTCATGCAAATGGAGCGAATACGGAAGGTGGCGTGGTTATCTTTCTTTACATCAATAAATAAAAGGCTCCAGTAGACCACAAGGCCCAGCTAATTTTCCAAACCAGTGAAGAGGCTTTTTATACGAGGAACACCTCTCTTCCATCCCACCGAAAGCTCCACCTCTTTCATTTCCATCGCTGTTTCTTCAGAGTTTTTATTTATTATTATTTTATTTTAGCCTGATTTTCCACCCACTCATCGTCTGGTGTACATCTGCGTCCTGTCATCTATGCTGGACGGAGTGATGGCCTTGTTGCCCCGTGATGGATTTGGATCAGGTTCCTGTTAGGTAAGAAGACAATGCTTTAAAGGCCGAGCTGTAATCTCCTTCATGCCATCTAATCTCTTCATATTAAGCTTCTCCTGGATGATAAGATGGCTGGGCCTCCACCTTGGCCGGGCTGTAACTCCAGCACAGGACACACATGCTCACACTCTAAAGTCTCTTGAGAGGAGATTAATTGCTGCAAAATTAAGCCTGTGTGTGTGCTGTGACCTCCAGGGTCACTTTCTCTGGGTATGATGAAGCACTGTGGTCAGTCCTTCAGCGTGACCCAGCTTTCCTCATCCGGCACCATCTGCAGCGGTAAACACTCGGACATACCAACTGGCCTTCAGAGCAGGTGGAGCACAGAGCTAGTAAGATTTTCAGAGAAAAGAGAGAGAGAGAAAGAGACAGAAGGAGAAAGGGGAAATGACTGATATAATAGTCTTGTGTAATTTAAAATGTTCACAACAAGGACACAGAGAGAAAAAAAGTGAAGCTGCATAAACTGATGCTACCGAGTGATGTGATCAAAACTTTTAGAAATGTAAATGAAATTCAGGCCAGTCACTGTTGACAGCTACAACAACTCAATGTCAAATAAATGTGATGTAAATATGTACACATTTAAAATATGAATATAAATAAAAAACAATGCCAAAACACTGATAGTTATAATTTTTTTTTTTTATTTATTTATTATAATTAATTAATTAATTTATTATTATTATTATTCTGAATTATTTATATATATATATATATATATATATATATATATATATATATATATATATATATATATATATATATTATTATTATTATTATTATTATTATTATTCATTCATTCATTCATTTTCAACCACTTTTCCGTGGCCGGGTCGCGGAGGCAGCAGTCTTAGGAGAGAACCCCAGACTTCCCTCTCCCCAGACAATTCCTCCAGCTCCTCCGGTGGGATCCCAAGGCATTCCCAGGCCAGCCAAAAGACATAGTTCCTCCAACGGGTCTTCCCCAAGGCCTCTTCCCGGTCGGACATGCCTGGAACACCTCCCTAGTAGGTTGTCCAGGAGGCATTCGAAACAGATGTTCGAGCCACCTCACCTATCTATAAGGGTGCACCCTGCCACCCAATGAAGGAAACTCATTTTGGCCGCTTGTATCCAAGATCTTGTCCTTTCAGTCATGACACAAAGCTTATGACCATTATTATTATTATTATTATTATTATTATTATTATTATTATTATTATTATTATTATTATTATTATTATTATTATTATTATTTTATTAGGTCACGCTTTATAATAAGTGACCTTAAATACTATGTACTTGCATCAAAAAATAAATACAATGTATTTACTGTGTTCATAATGTATTTCAGAACACTTGTTGTGCTCTTGAGGTGGGAGAGGGGTAGGGTTAGGGACAAGTTTAGTGGTATGGGTAGGTTTAGGGATGGGATAAGGTGAAAGAGATGGGTCAACAGTGTAATAATAAATGTAATCACAGAAATTATTTACAAATGTAATTACATGCAAGTATTTAATTAATAAAAAATTACAATGTAAAATACAATAAGTACATAGAAACAAATGATTAATTTCTCTTTAAGTGCATATTAGTTAAGGACATTATACAATAAAAAAAAACTTATTGAAATTCAGTATCAAGTCTTAACAATGCAACGTTATATTACAAAAAACGTACACTACAGTGTGTTGACAACAACAAGCAACAATATAATAATAATAATAATAATAATAATAATAATATTAATAATAATAATAATAATAATAATAATAATAATAATAATAATAATAATAATAATAATAATAATAATAAAATAATAATAATTATTATTATTATCATTATTATTATTACATAATTACATACAATTAAATAAATACATGAACACATTTGATTTCATTTGTTCATTCATTCATTTTCTTTTCAGCTTTGTCCCTTTATTTATCAGGGGTTGCCACAGCGGAATAAACCGCCAACTTATCCAGCACATGTTTTACGCAACGGATACCTTTCCAGCCACAACCCAGCACTGGGAAACACCCATACACTCTTGCATTCACACCCACACATACACTACGGCCAATTAAACTTATTCAATTCTCCTATAGCGCATGTCTTTGGGCTGTGGGGTAAACCGGAGCACCCGGAAGAAACCCACACGAACACGAGGAGAACATACAAACTCCATACAGATATGCCAACATACCCAGCTAGGGCTTGAACCAGCGACCTTTTTGCTGTGAGATGACAGCACTACCCACTGTGCCACCACATCCCCACATTTTATTACATTCACAGCATTTTCTCTAATTCAAGAAGAAAGCATGTTGTCTACACATAAACATAAACATTAAAAATGTCTTTTTTTCAGTTCAGTCAATGGTGACGTGGAACAGTAATAGTAGAGGCTTCCTAGTCTTAATTATAAACTTGCACACCTTTTCTGTACCCGTTTATCTCCTTAGATCTGCTAGTTCAACAGCACCAAACAATTTGGCAGTGGACACAGCACAATATGTCACACACACACACATGCACACGCACACACAGTACGTGCACACATGCACACAGCTCTGAATAGCCTCTTGATTCACTCTATGGCCCACTCCAAAAAGAGGACTCGTGCTCTCTCCTTTACTTTTATGTGTTTTGCAACAGGATTCCTACACAGGCCACTCAAGAATGTGTTGAAAAGTGTCGAATCACTGGCCAGGCCACATGCATGCAGACATAAACACAGTGCCTAATGACACTCAGGCCTCGCTGCTCGGCCACTTTCAACTCAGCCCTAAACACTAGCAGCTGGGCTGAGGTGGCACCAGAGATGTTTATTGGGGGGCTTTAGCCCATCAACTTATTGTCAACAGTTCAAGAGCTTGTCAGCGGACCTACCAGATGTGTGGCGGAGAGCAGGAGAGAGAGAGGAAAGGGAAAATAGATGAAAAAAGCTCACTGTGTCTGCCTTAAGTTTCTGGAAAGAGCAGTGATGGTGTGTTCATAGTTTTCTCTGTCTCTGTCTATTAGAGTGATTTTTGTAGGTCTTTTTTGTTGCTGACAAACTGAAAATGCATTCATATTGGTTACTCATTTTTAGTTTAAGAAAATAAATTGTATTAAAAATGAATTAAAGTAGTAAGTATATTTTGAGTAAATGTCTTCTAAAGTGTCATGATATTTCTCAGAGATTTTCTTTAACTATTTTTATTACTTGATTTCTAAGGTGCAGATGAGCATAACATGATTTGTATTTGTGTCTGTTTTGATTGCTCGAGCTAAATGAGAATTTAATTGCTTTGCCACCATTTTTGCGTCCAGGCGCACAGAGGCTCTGGCCATTTCAGATGCTTCATATCCAAATGCTCCACTATCCCTAAAATGAGTTAATACTGGTTTTAGTTACAAACCCAGTAAACAAATGTCTTCTAATGTGTCATGATATTTCTCAGAGATTTTCTTTAACTATTTTTATTACTTGATTTCTAAGGTGCCAAACTCTTTCAAGACACTGTTTAATTTTGAAATAAACTTTAAAGGTCACCTATGATGAAATCATCTTATGGAAGTCAATGGTTACACATTTTCAGCATTTTTAACATTAGAAAGAACCACAAATAGGTTTGTAACAAGAGAAGGCTGCGTAAATTAGTATATTTTCAGTTTTGCAAGTTTCTCTGGCATGTATTTTGTACGACCTCACAGTGTAATATGGATTATGATTATTTTACCTGCACCACAGAAAGACTGAGATGACGCCGCTTCAAGCATTTCTGATGCTCTGATTTTTGCATTGTCACAAAGAGATTGGTTTCCTAGATTGGCAAACTGCCTCATCATACTGAAGCAAAACGAAAAAGCTATCTCCAAAAAGAAAGGAGAAAGGCACAGTTCTAATCAGGATGTTGCGCAATAGTTCCACATCTAGATGAGCATAACATGATTTGTATTTGTGTCTGTTTTGATTGCTCGAGCTAAATGAGAATTTAATTGCTTTGCCACCATTTTTGCGTCCAGGCGCACAGAGGCTCTGGCCATTTCAGATGCTTCATATCCAAATGCTCCACTATCCCTAAAATGAGTTAATACTGGTTTTAGTTACAAACCCAGTAAACAAATAAAGCAAACAACAAGAGGACAGTACTCATTTACCGCATTTGCTTCCCAACAAACCCCACCCAATCCTAAAAATCTCCCATTTTGCAACACTAGCCAATGTTTACGAAAGTTTAGCTAATCTCATTTGCATATTAGATGTGATTAGCACAGTTCATTGTCAGGATTACACTTATTGGGTTACACAGTCGCGTAGCATGAGCGGATGGATAGATCTGTGTTTACGGCAATGAGGCCAGCAGCGTTCCCAGCCATGCTAATAAGCGTACCAATGTAAATGAGGAAAATTGTGAGTACGGCTAAAACAATCTCCTCTTTCTCTTTCTTGAGTGCTAAAACACACTCGGCCGTTTATGATCAGCTTCTCAGATCTTTTCTTGGTCATAAAGATGCAAACGAAAGACATGGGGAGACAGTGAGGGGGGTGAACGCGGACTTTTCTAGAAAAGACTTTATTTTTCTAAAGCCAGTTTTAGAATCCACTGTTTTGTCCAAGTAAAACACGTTTAATTTATGAGCTAAGATTTTCAAGGCTAATGTTTTGCACACATGCTTCACAGTATTGATGTTGTCTCCACTTGAACTGTTGTCTTTGCAACTGACCCATGGTTTACTATTGCAGATATATAAGCCAGTACTGGCCCTTTAAAGACATTTCACACATGAAAGGAAAGAAAATGAGAAAGATTGAAAGGGATATCTATTGTATTAAACAAATTAACTGTGACATATAAACTTATTTCTGCTTTACATGGGCCCTTTTAAATATGAATTTTAATTAGAAATGAAAATTCAGCTATTTACCCACCCTCCTTGCCATTCGTAATATTCCAAACACCAATTATGCATTTGTGGGAACTGGATATTTTAAAATAAAATAAAATAAAATAAAATAAAATAAAATAAAATAAAATAAAATAAAATAAAATAAAATAAAATAAAATAAAATAAAATAAAATAAAATAACTCTGTAGGATCTGGCTGGAGATTTTTTAAATAAAATTAAATAATAACAAAAAATAAATAAAAATAAAATAACATAATAATAATAATAATAATAATAATAATAATAATAATAATAATAATAATAATAACAGTAATAATAATAATAACTAACTGCACGACTGAGTCAGTTGGTGTTTCAGTGTGGAGTTTGCATGTTCATCCCACGTTCGAGTGGGTTTCCTCTGGATGTTCCGGTTTCCCCGTAACCACGAGTCCAAAGACATGTGGTATAGGTGAATTGGGTAAGCTAAATTGTCCGTAATGTATGTGTGTGAATGGGTGTATGGATGTTTACTCGTGATAGGTTGCAGCTGGAAGGGCAAATGCTGGAAAAGTTGGTGGTTCATTTCGCTGTGGTGACCCTAGATTAATAAAGCGACTAAGATGAATGAATAATAATAACTTTTTTTAGGGGATGAATAATCGCCATTTTATAGATCCTTCAAGGTGTATAGATCCTTCAAAAGTGGGACAAACTCTTACGGAGCATAAAATGTCTTTGGTCTTAAAAGCAGTGTCCATATTTGAGTCTTTGAGAAGTAGGGTGAGAAAGTGTGTATGTTAGTGAGTGTGTACGAAAGAGCCACAGCTGTGGTGGTTTTGCTGGCGACCCTGCGGCCCAGTGTCCCCTGTGCGGGCTTCCCTTTTACATCTGCTACAGCTGGAGAACAGCAGATCACACACTCTGCACCTGAAGGCATTCATACGCACACACTCACACGCTCACAGATGCATGAACACACTCACACATGGTTGACCCTAGGTCTCAGAGCCCTTACTGAGCCCATGTGTCAACTCTGGGCACACTTCTGCCTTCTGTAAAATATATATTTATAAATATATATGTGTGTGTATGGGTAAGAGAGGGAGAAAATGAGCATATTGTACAGTATAGCTATGGGTGCTTCTTCAGCGGTGGGAACTTTGGTCATGTGGACTTTTAGAAAATCCCCTGTTAAAAAACTTTGGAACTCTCACTAGTTTAATTTGCATCATCTATCAATGACAGTGAACATACTCTTCATGCTATAGAGGCAAATGTCTTTATTAAATTAACGCATTAAATAAACATTTGAACCTCAGAATCATTTACAGAATAGTTTTTGATAATATTACACTATTTCTTTAATAATTTTCACACAACATATATTGAAATGGTGTTCATATTTCTAACAACCTTTTCATTTAGCTTTGCCCCTTCTTTATCAGGGGTCGCCACAGGGGAATAAATCATCATTTACTCTGGCATTTGTTTTACCGACAGATATCCTTCCAGCCACATTAGTTGAGAGAGAGCACACAAACTCACAAAACCTATACACTCACTTGTTCACACAGACACACAATCAAACACTTCGGACAATTTAATCTATTCTATTCCCCAATATTGCATGTCTTTGGAATGTGGGAGAAACCTGGAGGAATCTCATGCAAACTCCACAAAGAAAGGACTTCTGGTTCAGCCGGAACTCTCTTGCTGTGAGGAAACCATGTAAATCACTTAGGCACCGTGCTGCCTATTTTTAACAACTTTATAAGCTTAAATGTTAAATGTAAAAATATTTAGCTGTGAACATTTATATTCTAAAAACTAAAGAAATAGAAAAAAAAATCTTAATGAATTTGATATATTTGATTGATTGATTGATTGATTGATTGATTGATTGATTGATTGATTGATTGATTGATTTACACTTTTTGGGATCCATGTTTTTTTCTTGTATAATAATATTAATATTGCCTGACTGATCTATTTGAATACATTTGACCATTTTATTTATTCCAGTTATGACAAAGCAGAATTAACAGCATATTAGCTTTATTATCTCAGGTGTCATTCTTTGAAACATATATATATATATATATATATATATATATATATATATATATATATATATATATATATATATATATATATATATATATATATATATATATATATATATAAATAACTATATATAGTTATAGTTATATATGTTATAGTATATATAGTTTATAAATCTTGTGTATATAGTTCTGAAAACGTACCACTATGTACATTTCTGGAAAGCACCAAATAAATACCAGGAGCTATTTTTTCCATTTTTATTTATTTTCACAAATCCACCAGAGGGCCGCTGTGTAAGCTTTTTGAGATCTCAAATTTCTCTCGTGAGTGCCATTTACGCCTGCTGTTGACTGACTAACTGACTGACTGACTGACCAATCGACTGACTCACCCTCCTCTTGCCCTAAACCCATCCAATAGTGTTTTCAAAAGCAACGACTGTCCAGCACTTACCCACTTACCTAAACCCAATCGACAGTTTTAAAAAGCAATCCAGAAAAAGAAAAGCCTTTTCTGATTTTTACCACGTTTTCAGATTTAACCACATTCTCACCCTGTTTTTATTTTATGTTTCGGCTTTTGTTTTTGTCTTACCTGCTTTCTGGAACCGTTCTTCACCAGACTCGAACTCTATCATCATGGTCAACTCCTCTCTGTGTCTCAAGTCCACCGACATACAAGTTCAGCTACTGGGCAAACTGGTAACAGCAGGAAAGCCGTCCATACGGAGTTAAGCGGTCAGCTAGTAAGCGCGAAAAGGAACAGCATCATACCGTACCCGTAGGGCTCATTTTAAAGACAAGATGCAGCCATACATACTTCTAGCTACATAATTTGTGATCTCCAGAAATGTTTACAGGGTTTACATGAGCCTATGTTGGAAAAACTATAGCCTGTAGTTATAGAAACTAAAAGCTACCCTCTCAGTGCTAATTGAGCACTTGCTGACAGCCTCAAAGAGCATATTTGCATTTTTACAGACAAAAATAATAATAAAAAAAATATGTTGAACAAAATACAAACACACATTTTGCTGGTGTTCAAAACAAATGCTATAACTAAAAGATATGCAATAAACAAAACAAAAAACTGTGAGGCTACCCTACCAACACCATGTTGGACTTTTCTAAAACACATTATCACACAGAAAAGGAAAGTTCCCAGCCTACTTCCTCCAAGCGGCATTGGCGCTAGACTGGCACATTAACTCCTCTTGACCCTCTATTCTCACCTGTAATAAAGCAGAGGACGAGCCCCGACTCTTCACATACTCATACGCACACATACTCATTTCTGCTCCACACCCAGCAGAGAACAGAGCAATGGGCTTGAGGATATCCATGCTCATTAGCCCGGCTTCTGTCTCCACGTCGTCTACTGTGTGTGCATGTGTGAAGTCTCAGGTGGCACACAAGGCAGATGAAAGTGTGGAAAAGCGCGGGTAAGATATGTGACATTGAGGCAGTGGTGTGGGCGCCAGCTGCTCAGGTTTAGTGTGTGTGTGTATGTGTGAAGGTGAATAGAGAGGGCCATCAGTTCACAGCCTGTGAACCTCTCATTAGACTCGTTCTCACCGAGACTTGAGCTTCAGAGTGAGGAGGGTGGGGGAAATCGTCAGTACACATGATCACAGGCCTACACACACACACACACACACACAGTTATCCATTTTCCACTGTGTGTTACACAAACAAATTCTGAACAGTTGTCAAATTCTCAATTCTATTCCCAATAATCCTTTTAGCGGGTCTGGTGTTTGTTGTAGCAGACATCAATGACGCAGGTAAAGACAATTGTCTCTGGTCAGTCAGGCATCTGTAGGGTTTAAGGCTCATTCAAACATCACGATTGGTGGGTGTGTTTGGGAACTCTGCTTTCTTTGATGTGCGACTGATTCGTATCTCATATCCACCACAGAGGTCAAAAAGGAAAACAACATCCAAAACAACAACACACAGTTAGCAACACCAATACAGTACAGGAGGGTCGAGTAGCAGAGCTGCTAGACGTACATGTATCTCCACCTGTTCAAATGCTCACAGAGAGATTTTAAAGACTTGGAGGGGGTTACATACTGGAAAAAAGGGCCACTGTGTCATTTGTAGAGTTTTAATTGCCCGTTTCCACTGAGTGGTACGGTACGGAAAGGTACGGGTCACCTTTATCAGGCTTGCTTTTCCACTGCCAAAAGAGTACCAATGGTACCAATGGTACCAATGGTACCAATGGCGTGGTGTACGACAGAAAGTTTCAGTCGACGTCATTCTCGATCGAGGAAATCTCAAAGTATTTCTCAAAGTCAAAGTAAAGCTGCACGAGTCGTTCACATATCATGAGAAGCACTTCTCACAAAACAGATGCTTTATACACATAAATACTTGTGTATAAATGTTCATTATTAACCTTTCTATGAACAGGATTTGATCATAACTGCAGATAAATGATCAATGCGAAATTACTGCAATGTCTGCAATTATTTTAAATAAATTAATAAATGCAGCATATATGAATACATGCTTTTACAGTCTCCGATATGTTACCAATTACAGAAAAACTCCACACAGCATACATTTAGTCCTTATTTGGGTTCAAAAACAACATGCAACATATAGCCCACAGTCAGAGCAAACCTCCTCTCATCTGTATCTTTAATCTTCACCAGCACATGTAACCTCTTGTTAGAAAGTATTTCCGTCATTCCAAGTTCATAATAATCCAAAAGTCGATGATAATAGTTAAACATGGCCGTTTATTCATGTTTTAGGTTGCTAAAAGAATCATTTGCTTCTTTGTTTTGTCGGGCTTCTGCTTTGCTTTTTTGCGCTTAACTCCTTAACTTTTGCGTTTGTCTGTTTCTGAAAGGGTTGAATGTCAGAATTACTTCAATAATTATGCGTACATTATTATCATCAGCTCATGAAGTTCGTTATTTCAAATATAGACAAGCGGCAAGCTCACGCGAAAAAGTGAAACCGCCCGCACTGTAGATGGCCTTGTAAACAACAACGGGCCACAGGGTAGATTCTTCTTTTCTTCTTGGCTTTATGGTTGTTCATGAAGATGACCACAAGGTTTGTTTAAGCTCTGGTCGACCATGGCTCATTACTATATGTATATATTATTATAGTGTAATGTCTCTGCAGTGTATTTAAATATGCAGCTTCCTTTGTTTTCATTATCCTGGTTTTTTATGTTTCTCTGTAAACCAATAGCATTCAGCTGCGCGTCTAGCTCTGACTTTTAGTACCCTTTTGTTGTGCTAGGTCCCCTTTCAAAGGGTACCCATAAAGTGGTATGGTACAGTTTGCTTTTAGGAACCTTTTGACAGTGGAAAAAGCCATAAAAGTGTACCGAACTGTACTGTATCGTACCACTAATGGAAATAGGCCATAAGTATTGTTTTATATGAGTTTATGTACAACAGTGGCAACGATGTCTGTCTGTGGCAAATAGAAAACAATGTAAAGATGTGGCACTCTGTGATGGCAATCTTGTTCAGTGTGCAACAGGGTGAAGAAGGCTGTTTGCCAGATGCGTATAAAACTGTTCTTCTCTAACAGCTGCCATCATTATAACACTTACCATAGACGTCATGATTTTTTTAATGCAACAGATCGTATCTCCTACCACAACCCTACCCCTAAACCCAACCCTCACAGGAACCAATCTGCATTTTTTTATATTTTCCAAATACTACATTCTGTGTGATTTATGAGCCTTTTTCTTCATGTCAGAATTTACTGGTATTGCTATACTTGTTGGCACATTTGGTTCCCACGACATGAGGAATACAAGGGACAGACACACACTCAAACATGACAAACAACATCTCAACTACTGTGGCCAGACACACACAATCATATGCAGAGCTGGCACTGCTGAAATAGGACTCTGGAAAACTTTATGTCTATCTTCTCGCCTTTCTGACTTCCCTCTTGGAGCATGTGTGTGTGTGTGTGTGTGTTAAAGGTAAATCTGATAATATGGAGTGACAACCTGTGAGAATGTGAGCTGAGTGAGATGATTTTAGGGTTTTACATCTGTTAGGTAATCATTTATATGACCTCACAACACAGATTCAAATTGTATGTGGCGAATTCTCACCCAAACCAGACCGATCCTTGCCTTCTCTTATTATTTCAGAATTTCACTCATTCATTTTCTTTTCGGCTTAGTCCCTTTATTAATCAGAGGTCGCTGCAGCGGAATGAACAGGCAACTTATCTAGCATGTTTTACGCAGCGGATGCCCTTTCAGCAGCAACCAGCTGAGAAACACCCATACACTTCCATTCGGACACATACACTACAGACAATTTAGCTTACCCAACTCACCAATAGCACCCATAGGAAACTCATGTGAAAACATGCAAACTTCACACAGAAATGCCAACTGACCCAGCCGTTGCTCGAACCAGCGATCTTCTTGCTGTGAAGCGAGAGCACTACCCACTGCGCCATCGTGCTACCCTATTTCAGAATTTAATTTAACAAAATAATAAAGCAAAATAAAGCAACATACTCAAATATGCAAACATTCATTCATCCATTCATTCATTCATTCATTCATTCATTCATTCATTTTCTTTTCAGATTAGTCCCTTTACTCATCAGGGTTCGCCACAGTGGAATGAACCGCCAACTAATCCAGCATATGTTTTACGCAGCAGATGCCCTTCCAGCAGCATCCATCAATGGAAACATCCATACACACTCATCCACACTCATACACTACAGACAATTTAGCTTATTCAATTCACCTGTAGTGCATGTCTTTGGACTGTGGGGGAAACCAGAGCACATACACAAATATTCTAATGAAAAAATGTAATATATAAAAATATATGCATATATTTAAATAGTTAATTAAATATGAATTCTCACAGAAACCAAATCAAAGGGAGCCAGAAACATCTTGCCCTGATTTGGAAATGAAATGAAAAATCCTTGTTTATATATATTTCAAGTCATGTCTTTTGCTCTGCCTAAGACTCAAAAATCAAATATTGTTGTTCTCAAAATTAGAAATGCCCATATCTTTCATAAGTACATTTAAAAACATTTTATAAAAATCTAATCAAGATTTCTGACCTTTTTAAATCCAGTCATGCCAAGTTTTCCACTGCAAGAGGTTACACATTCATGAGAATGTTTAGTGCAAAAGCATGTTGACTCAAGGAAATATTTATGGATTTTATTGGTTTACATCATATTTATTCACAGAGATTTATTAAACATGTCCACTCTCTCCTGAAATATGCAGCACAAAGAACATATTAGCAGTTAAAGCTGTAAATGTAAAACAGAAACTAGGTGCAATAAAAAATTGCGAACCGAGGTTGTCTAGAAAATCTTTAAAAGCTCTACTTACACAGAGAAAAAAAGACAGAAAAGATTGAAAATGACTCACCACACACTGCTATTTCAGCACATTCAGAGCCTGTTAAACTGTACAGCAGGGGTTGAAATACCACACACAAAAGTGACACAACTGCTAAGCCAATTCACCTCTATATGTTCTGTATGTTTTCACTGAACTGGACATATGTGAAGTAACTGAGCTATGTGTGTGAGTGTGTTACTGTGTGTTTAGCAATAGAGATGTCTATGCTCGCTCTCTCTTTTGCTCTCCCTCTCTCGGATATCGATCGTCCAGCACTTTGAGAACAAAGAGTTAATCCTTAAAAGGCCAAACAGCACAGATTCCTTCTCAGTCATGAAAGTTTAAAATGTCTTCTTTTTTTTGTTTGGCCCTATGAGACGTGTTCTCAGTGTAGCTGGCTGTGTGACCCGGGGCACAATGGAGATCCAATACCCAACCCTATTCATCCTACATTCAACCAGTCAATACCTATTATTAGACACTGTTGGCCTATCCGCCCAGTTATGGCACAGAAAAGTAGGTTTTCAGATTGGCCGGTGGAGGAGGGGAGA